>NC_084732.1:10754051-10784051 GCF_033978785.1 Entelurus aequoreus
ATATATTGTATATGTAAATATTTCAACAAATATATTGTATATGTAAATATTTCAATACATATATTGTATATGTAAATATTTCAACAATTATATTGTATATGTAAATATTTCAACAAATATATTACATATGTAAATATTTCAACAAATATATTATATATGTAAATATTTCAACAAATATATTATATATGTAAATATTTCAATAAATATATTACATATGTAAATATTTCAAAAAATATATTGTATATGTGAATATTTCACCAAATATATTGTATATGTAAATATTTCAATACATATATTTTATATGTAAATATTTCAACAAATACATTGTATATGTAAATATTTCAACAAATGTATTACATATGTAAATATTTCAACAACTATATTGTATATGTAAATATTTCAACAAACAAATATATTGTATATGTAAATATTTCAACAAATATATTACATATGTAAATATTTCAATAAATACATTGCATATGTAAATATTTCAACAATGATATTGTATATGTAAATATTTCAACAAACAAATATAGTGTATATGTAAATATTTCAACAAATATATTACATATGTAAATATTTCAACAAATATATTGTATATGTAAATATTTCAACAAATATATTACTTATGTAAATATTTCAACAAATATATTGTATATGTAAATATTTCAACAAATATATTACATATGTAAATATTTCAACAAACATATTGTATATGTAAATATTTCAACAAATATATTGTATACGTAAATATTTCAATAAATATATTACATATGTAAATATTTTAAGACATATATTGTATATGTACATTTTTCAACAAACAAATATATTTTATATGTAAATATTTCAACAAATATATTGTATATGTAAATATTTCAATAAATATATTACATATGTAAATATTTCAACAAATACATTGTATATGTAAATATTTCAATACATATTTTACATATGTAAATATTTCAATGAATATATTAAATATGTAAATATTTCAACAAATATATGGTATATGTAAATATTTCAATAAATATATTGTATATGTAAATATTTCAATAAATATATTACATATGTAAATATTTCAACAAATATATTGTATATGTAAATATTTCAACAAATATATTGTAAATGTAAATATTTCAATACATATATTGTATATGTAAATATTTCAATAAATATATTGCATATGTAAATATTTCAACAAATATATTGTATATGTAAATATTTCAACAAATATATTACATATGTAAATATTTCAACAAATATATTGTATATGTAAATATTTCAACAAATATATTACATATGTAAATATTTCAACAAATATATTGTATATGTAAATATTTCAACAAATATATTGTATACGTAAATATTTCAATAAATATATTACATATGTAAATATTTTAAGACATATATTGTATATGTACATTTTTCAACAAACAAATATATTGTATATGTAAATATTTCAACAAATATATTGTATGTGTAAATATTTCAATAAATATATTACATATGTAAATATTTCAACAAATACATTGTATATGTAAATATTTCAATACATATTTTACATATGTAAATATTTCAATAAATATATTAAATATGTAAATATTTCAAGAAATATATTTTATATGTAAATATTTCAACAAATATATTGTATACGTAAATATTTCAATAAATATTTTACATATGTAAATATTTTAAGACATATATTGTATATGTACATTTTTCAACAAACAAATATATTTTATATGTAAATATTTCAACAAATATATTGTATATGTAAATATTTCAATAAATATATTACATACGTAAATATTTCAACAAATACATTGTATATGTAAATATTTCAATACATATTTTACATATGTAAATATTTCAACAAATATATTACATATGTAAATATTTCAACAAATATATGGTATATGTAAATATTTCAATAAATATATTGTATATGTACATATTTCAATAAATATATTACATATGTAAATATTTCAACAAATATATTGTATATGTAAATATTTCAACAAATATATTACATATGTAAATATTTCAAAGAATATATTGTATATGTAAATATTTCAACAAATATATTACATATGTAAATATTTCAAGAAATATATTGTATATGTAAATATTTCAACAAATATATTGTAAATGTAAATATTTCAATACATATATTGTATATGTAAATATTTCAATAAATATATTGCATATGTAAATATTTCAAAAAATATATTGTATTTGTAAATATGTCAATAAATATATTACATATGTAAATATTTCCACAAATATATTGTATATGTAAATATTTCAACAAATATATTACATATGTAAATATTTCAACAATTATATTACATATGTAAATATTTCAACAAACATATTGTATATGTAAATATTTCAACAATTATATTGTATATGTAAATATTTCAACAAACAAATATATTGTATATGTAAATATTTCAACACATATATTACATATGTAAATATTTCAACAAATATATTGTATATGTAAATATTTCAACAAATGTGTTACATATGTAAATATTTCAACAAATATATTTTATATGTAATTATTTCAACAAATATATTGTATATGCAAATATTTCAACAATTATATTGTATATATAAATATTTCAACAAATATATTGTATATGTAAATATTTCAACAGACAAATAGATTGTATATGTAAATATTTCAACAAATATATTTTATATGTAAATATTTCAAAAAATATATTGTATATGTAAATATTTCAACAAATATATTGCATATGTAAATATTTCAACAAATATATTGTATATGTAAATATTTCAACAAATATATTACATATGTAAATATTTCAACAAATATATTGTATATGTAAATTTTTCAGCAAATATATTACATATGTAAATATTTCAACAATTATATTACATATGTAAATATTTCAACAAATATATTGTATATGTAAATATTTCAACAATGATATTGTATATGTAAATATTTCAACAAACAAATATAATGTATATGTAAATATTTCAACAAATATATTACATATGTAAATATTTCAACAAATATATTGTATATGTAAATATTTCAACAAATATATTACATATGTAAATATTTCAACAAATATATTGTATATATAAATATTTCAACAAATATATTACATATGTAAATATTTCAACAAATATATTGTATATGTAAATATTTCAACCAATATATTGTAAAAGTAAATATTTCAATAAATATATTACATATGTAAATATTTTAAGACATATATTGTATATGTACATTTTTCAACAAACAAATATATTGTATATGTAAATATTTCAACAAATACATTGTATATGTAAATATTTCAATACATATTTTACATATGTAAATATTTCAATAAATATATTAAATATGTAAATATTTCAACAAATATATGGTATATGTAAATATTTCAACAAATATATTGTATATGTAAATATTTCAATAAATATATTACATATGTAAATATTTCAACAAATATAATACATATGTAAATATTTCAAGAAATATATTGTATATGTAAATATTTCAACAAATATATTACATATGTAAATATTTCAAGAAATATATTGTATATGTAAATATTTCAACAAATATATTGTAAATGTAAATATTTCAATACATATATTGTATATGTAAATATTTCAATAAATATATTGCATATGTAAATATTTCAACAAATATATTGTATTTGTAAATATGTCAATAAATATATTACATATGTAAATATTTCCACAAATATATTTTATATGTAAATATTTCAACAAATATATTACATATGTAAATATTTCATCAATTATATTACATATGTAAATATTTCAACAAATATATTACATATGTGAATATTTCATCAATTATATTACATATGTAAATATTTCAACAAACATATTTTATATGTAAATATTTCAACAATTATATTGTATATGTAAATATTTCAACAAACAAATATATTGTATATGTAAATATTTCAACACATATATTACATATGTAAATATTTCAACAAATATATTGTATATGTAAATATTTCAAAAAATATATTACATATGTAAATATTTCAACAAATATATTATATATGTAATTATTTCAACAAATATATTGTATATGCAAATATTTCAACAATTATATTGTATATGTAAATATTTCAACAAATATATTGTATATGTAAATTTTTCAACAGACAAATATATTGTATATGTAAATATTTCAACAAATATATTACATATGTAAATATTTCAACAAATATATTACATATGTAAATATTTCAACAAATATATTGTATATGTTAATTTTTCAACAAACAAATATATTGTATATGTAAATATTTCAACAAATATGTTGTATGTGTAAATATTTCAACACATATATTGTATATGTAAATGTTTCAATAAATATATTACATATGTAAATATTTCAACAAATATATTGTATATGTAAATATTTCAACAAATATATTGTATATGTAAATATTTCAACAAACAAATATATTGTATATGTAAATATTTCAACAAATATATTGTATATGTAAATATTTCAACAAATATATTGTATATGTAAATATTTCAATACATATTTTGTATATGTAAATATTTCAACAAATATATTGTATATATATATTGTATATGTAATTATTTCAATAAATATATTACATATGTAAATATTTGTTGTATTCTCCTTTTATTTAGCATTTACACAACCTGACTACTTCACTGCTTTTGTACTTTGTACTTTGTAAATGTAAATCATTCAACACATAAATTGTACATGTAACATTCAACAAATATTATATATTTACATATTTCAATAAATATATTATATATGCAAATATTTCAACAAATATATTTTATATGCAAATATTTCAACAAATGTATTATATATGTAAATATTTCAACAAATATATTGTATATGTACATATTTCAACAAATATATTATATATTTAAGTATTTCAACAAATATGTTGCATATGTAAATATTTCAATAAATATAGTACATATGTAAATATTTCAACAAATATATTATATTTGTAAATATTTCAACAAATATATTGTATATGTAAATATTTCAATAAATATATTACATATGTAAATATTTCAACAAATATATTGTATATGTAAATATTTCAACAAATATATTGTATATGTAAATATTTCAATACATATATTGTATATGTAAATATTTCAACAATTATATTGTATATGTAAATATTTCAACAAATATATTACATATGTAAATATTTCAACAAATATATTATATATGTAAATATTTCAACAAATATATTATATATGTAAATATTTCAATAAATATATTACATATGTAAATATTTCAAAAAATATATTGTATATGTGAATATTTCACCAAATATATTGTATATGTAAATATTTCAATACATATATTTTATATGTAAATATTTCAACAAATACATTGTATATGTAAATATTTCAACAAATGTATTACATATGTAAATATTTCAACAACTATATTGTATATGTAAATATTTCAACAAACAAATATATTGTATATGTAAATATTTCAACAAATATATTACATATGTAAATATTTCAATAAATACATTGCATATGTAAATATTTCAACAATGATATTGTATATGTAAATATTTCAACAAACAAATATAGTGTATATGTAAATATTTCAACAAATATATTACATATGTAAATATTTCAACAAATATATTGTATATGTAAATATTTCAACAAATATATTACTTATGTAAATATTTCAACAAATATATTGTATATGTAAATATTTCAACAAATATATTACATATGTAAATATTTCAACAAACATATTGTATATGTAAATATTTCAACAAATATATTGTATACAGTAAATATTTCAATAAATATATTACATATGTAAATATTTTAAGACATATATTGTATATGTACATTTTTCAACAAACAAATATATTTTATATGTAAATATTTCAACAAATATATTGTATATGTAAATATTTCAATAAATATATTACATATGTAAATATTTCAACAAATACATTGTATATGTAAATATTTCAATACATATTTTACATATGTAAATATTTCAATGAATATATTAAATATGTAAATATTTCAACAAATATATGGTATATGTAAATATTTCAATAAATATATTGTATATGTAAATATTTCAATAAATATATTACATATGTAAATATTTCAACAAATATATTGTATATGTAAATATTTCAACAAATATATTGTAAATGTAAATATTTCAATACATATATTGTATATGTAAATATTTCAATAAATATATTGCATATGTAAATATTTCAACAAATACATTGTATATGTAAATATTTCAACAAATATATTACATATGTAAATATTTCAACAAATATATTGTATATGTAAATATTTCAACAAATATATTACATATGTAAATATGTCAACAAATATATTGTATATGTAAATATTTCAACAAATATATTGTATACGTAAATATTTCAATAAATATATTACATATGTAAATATTTTAAGACATATATTGTATATGTACATTTTTCAACAAACAAATATATTGTATATGTAAATATTTCAACAAATATATTGTATGTGTAAATATTTCAATAAATATATTACATATGTAAATATTTCAACAAATACATTGTATATGTAAATATTTCAATACATATTTTACATATGTAAATATTTCAATAAATATATTAAATATGTAAATATTTCAAGAAATATATTTTATATGTAAATATTTCAACAAATATATTGTATACGTAAATATTTCAATAAATATTTTACATATGTAAATATTTTAAGACATATATTGTATATGTACATTTTTCAACAAACAAATATATTTTATATGTAAATATTTCAACAAATATATTGTATATGTAAATATTTCAATAAATATATTACATACGTAAATATTTCAACAAATACATTGTATATGTAAATATTTCAATACATATTTTACATATGTAAATATTTCAACAAATATATTACATATGTAAATATTTCAACAAATATATGGTATATGTAAATATTTCAATAAATATATTGTATATGTACATATTTCAATAAATATATTACATATGTAAATATTTCAACAAATATATTGTATATGTAAATATTTCAACAAATATATTACATATGTAAATATTTCAAAGAATATATTGTATATGTAAATATTTCAACAAATATATTACATATGTAAATATTTCAAGAAATATATTGTATATGTAAATATTTCAACAAATATATTGTAAATGTAAATATTTCAATACATATATTGTATATGTAAATATTTCAATAAATATATTGCATATGTAAATATTTCAAAAAATATATTGTATTTGTAAATATGTCAATAAATATATTACATATGTAAATATTTCCACAAATATATTGTATATGTAAATATTTCAACAAATATATTACATATGTAAATATTTCAACAATTATATTACATATGTAAATATTTCAACAAACATATTGTATATGTAAATATTTCAACAATTATATTGTATATGTAAATATTTCAACAAACAAATATATTGTATATGTAAATATTTCAACACATATATTACATATGTAAATATTTCAACAAATATATTGTATATGTAAATATTTCAACAAATGTGTTACATATGTAAATATTTCAACAAATATATTTTATATGTAATTATTTCAACAAATATATTGTATATGCAAATATTTCAACAATTATATTGTATATATAAATATTTCAACAAATATATTGTATATGTAAATATTTCAACAGACAAATAGATTGTATATGTAAATATTTCAACAAATATATTTTATATGTAAATATTTCAAAAAATATATTGTATATGTAAATATTTCAACAAATATATTGCATATGTAAATATTTCAACAAATATATTGTATATGTAAATATTTCAACAAATATATTACATATGTAAATATTTCAACAAATATATTGTATATGTAAATTTTTCAGCAAATATATTACATATGTAAATATTTCAACAATTATATTACATATGTAAATATTTCAACAAATATATTGTATATGTAAATATTTCAACAATGATATTGTATATGTAAATATTTCAACAAACAAATATAATGTATATGTAAATATTTCAACAAATATATTACATATGTAAATATTTCAACAAATATATTGTATATGTAAATATTTCAACAAATATATTACATATGTAAATATTTCAACAAATATATTGTATATATAAATATTTCAACAAATATATTACATATGTAAATATTTCAACAAATATATTGTATATGTAAATATTTCAACCAATATATTGTAAAAGTAAATATTTCAATAAATATATTACATATGTAAATATTTTAAGACATATATTGTATATGTACATTTTTCAACAAACAAATATATTGTATATGTAAATATTTCAACAAATACATTGTATATGTAAATATTTCAATACATATTTTACATATGTAAATATTTCAATAAATATATTAAATATGTAAATATTTCAACAAATATATGGTATATGTAAATATTTCAACAAATATATTGTATATGTAAATATTTCAATAAATATATTACATATGTAAATATTTCAACAAATATAATACATATGTAAATATTTCAAGAAATATATTGTATATGTAAATATTTCAACAAATATATTACATATGTAAATATTTCAAGAAATATATTGTATATGTAAATATTTCAACAAATATATTGTAAATGTAAATATTTCAATACATATATTGTATATGTAAATATTTCAATAAATATATTGCATATGTAAATATTTCAACAAATATATTGTATTTGTAAATATGTCAATAAATATATTACATATGTAAATATTTCCACAAATATATTTTATATGTAAATATTTCAACAAATATATTACATATGTAAATATTTCATCAATTATATTACATATGTAAATATTTCAACAAATATATTACATATGTGAATATTTCATCAATTATATTACATATGTAAATATTTCAACAAACATATTTTATATGTAAATATTTCAACAATTATATTGTATATGTAAATATTTCAACAAACAAATATATTGTATATGTAAATATTTCAACACATATATTACATATGTAAATATTTCAACAAATATATTGTATATGTAAATATTTCAAAAAATATATTACATATGTAAATATTTCAACAAATATATTATATATGTAATTATTTCAACAAATATATTGTATATGCAAATATTTCAACAATTATATTGTATATGTAAATATTTCAACAAATATATTGTATATGTAAATTTTTCAACAGACAAATATATTGTATATGTAAATATTTCAACAAATATATTACATATGTAAATATTTCAACAAATATATTACATATGTAAATATTTCAACAAATATATTGTATATGTTAATTTTTCAACAAACAAATATATTGTATATGTAAATATTTCAACAAATATGTTGTATGTGTAAATATTTCAACACATATATTGTATATGTAAATGTTTCAATAAATATATTACATATGTAAATATTTCAACAAATATATTGTATATGTAAATATTTCAACAAATATATTGTATATGTAAATATTTCAACAAACAAATATATTGTATATGTAAATATTTCAACAAATATATTGTATATGTAAATATTTCAACAAATATATTGTATATGTAAATATTTCAATACATATTTTGTATATGTAAATATTTCAACAAATATATTGTATATATATATTGTATATGTAATTATTTCAATAAATATATTACATATGTAAATATTTGTTGTATTCTCCTTTTATTTAGCATTTACACAACCTGACTACTTCACTGCTTTTGTACTTTGTACTTTGTAAATGTAAATCATTCAACACATAAATTGTACATGTAACATTCAACAAATATTATATATTTACATATTTCAATAAATATATTATATATGCAAATATTTCAACAAATATATTTTATATGCAAATATTTCAACAAATGTATTATATATGTAAATATTTCAACAAATATATTGTATATGTACATATTTCAACAAATATATTATATATTTAAGTATTTCAACAAATATGTTGCATATGTAAATATTTCAATAAATATAGTACATATGTAAATATTTCAACAAATATATTATATTTGTAAATATTTCAACAAATATATTGTATATGTAAATATTTCAATAAATATATTACATATGTAAATATTTCAACAAATATATTGTATATGTAAATATTTCAACAAATATATTGTATATGTAAATATTTCAATACATATATTGTATATGTAAATATTTCAACAATTATATTGTATATGTAAATATTTCAACAAATATATTACATATGTAAATATTTCAACAAATATATTATATATGTAAATATTTCAACAAATATATTATATATGTAAATATTTCAATAAATATATTACATATGTAAATATTTCAAAAAATATATTGTATATGTGAATATTTCACCAAATATATTGTATATGTAAATATTTCAATACATATATTTTATATGTAAATATTTCAACAAATACATTGTATATGTAAATATTTCAACAAATGTATTACATATGTAAATATTTCAACAACTATATTGTATATGTAAATATTTCAACAAACAAATATATTGTATATGTAAATATTTCAACAAATATATTACATATGTAAATATTTCAATAAATACATTGCATATGTAAATATTTCAACAATGATATTGTATATGTAAATATTTCAACAAACAAATATAGTGTATATGTAAATATTTCAACAAATATATTACATATGTAAATATTTCAACAAATATATTGTATATGTAAATATTTCAACAAATATATTACTTATGTAAATATTTCAACAAATATATTGTATATGTAAATATTTCAACAAATATATTACATATGTAAATATTTCAACAAACATATTGTATATGTAAATATTTCAACAAATATATTGTATACGTAAATATTTCAATAAATATATTACATATGTAAATATTTTAAGACATATATTGTATATGTACATTTTTCAACAAACAAATATATTTTATATGTAAATATTTCAACAAATATATTGTATATGTAAATATTTCAATAAATATATTACATATGTAAATATTTCAACAAATACATTGTATATGTAAATATTTCAATACATATTTTACATATGTAAATATTTCAATGAATATATTAAATATGTAAATATTTCAACAAATATATGGTATATGTAAATATTTCAATAAATATATTGTATATGTAAATATTTCAATAAATATATTACATATGTAAATATTTCAACAAATATATTGTATATGTAAATATTTCAACAAATATATTGTAAATGTAAATATTTCAATACATATATTGTATATGTAAATATTTCAATAAATATATTGCATATGTAAATATTTCAACAAATACATTGTATATGTAAATATTTCAACAAATATATTACATATGTAAATATTTCAACAAATATATTGTATATGTAAATATTTCAACAAATATATTACATATGTAAATATTTCAACAAATATATTGTATATGTAAATATTTCAACAAATATATTGTATACGTAAATATTTCAATAAATATATTACATATGTAAATATTTTAAGACATATATTGTATATGTACATTTTTCAACAAACAAATATATTGTATATGTAAATATTTCAACAAATATATTGTATGTGTAAATATTTCAATAAATATATTACATATGTAAATATTTCAACAAATACATTGTATATGTAAATATTTCAATACATATTTTACATATGTAAATATTTCAATAAATATATTAAATATGTAAATATTTCAAGAAATATATTTTATATGTAAATATTTCAACAAATATATTGTATACGTAAATATTTCAATAAATATTTTACATATGTAAATATTTTAAGACATATATTGTATATGTACATTTTTCAACAAACAAATATATTTTATATGTAAATATTTCAACAAATATATTGTATATGTAAATATTTCAATAAATATATTACATACGTAAATATTTCAACAAATACATTGTATATGTAAATATTTCAATACATATTTTACATATGTAAATATTTCAACAAATATATTACATATGTAAATATTTCAACAAATATATTATATATGTAATTATTTCAACAAATATATTGTATATGCAAATATTTCAACAATTATATTGTATATGTAAATATTTCAACAAATATATTGTATATGTAAATTTTTCAACAGACAAATATATTGTATATGTAAATATTTCAACAAATATATTGTATATGTAAATATTTAAAAAATATATATTGTATATGTAAATATTTCAACAAATATATTGTACATGTAAATATTTCAATACATATATTGTATATGTAAATATTTCAACAAATATATTGTATATGTAAATATTTCAATAAATATATTACATATGTAAATAATTCAACGAATATATTGTATATGTAAATATTTCAACACTTATATTACATATGTAAATATTTCAAGAATTATATTACATATGTAAATATTTCAACAAATATATTGTATATGTAAATATTTCAACAAATATATTGTATATGTAAATATTTCAATAAATATATTACATATGTAAATATTTCAACAAATATATTGTATATGTAAATATTTCAATACATATTTTACATATGTAAATATTTCAACAAATATATTGTATATGTAAATATTTAAAAAATATATATTGTATATGTAAATATTTCAACAAATATACTGTACATGTAAATATTTCAATACATATATTGTATATGTAAATATTTCAACAAATATATTGTATATGTAAATATTTCAATAAATATATTACATATGTAAATAATTCAACGAATATATTGTATATGTAAATATTTCAACACATATATTACATATGTAAATATTTCAAGAATTATATTACATATGTAAATATTTCAACAAATATATTGTATATGTAAATATTTCAACAAATATATTGTATATGTAAATATTTCAATAAATATATTGCATATGTAAATATTTCAACAAATATATTGTATATGTAAATATTTCAATAAATATATTTCATATGTAAATATTTCAACAAATATATTACATATGTAAATATTTCAACAAATATATGACATATGTAAATATTTCAACAAATATATTGTATATGTAAATATTCCAATAAATATATTGTATATGTAAATATTTCAACAAATATATTGTATATGTAAATATTTCAACAAATATATTACATATGTAAATATTTCAACAAATATATTGTATATGTAAATTTTTCAGCAAATATATTACATATGTAAATATTTCAACAAATATATTGTATATGTAAATATTTCAACAAATATATTGTAAATGTAAATATTTCAATACATATATTGTATATGTAAATATTTCAACAAATATATTGTATATGTAAATATTTCAATAAATATATTGTATATGTAAATATTCCAACACATATATTGCATATGTAAATATTTCAACACATATATTACATATGTAAATACTTCAAGAATTATATTACATAGGTAAATATTTCAACAAATATATAGTATATGTAAATATTTCAACAATTATATTGTATATGTAAATATTTCAACAAACAAATATATTGGATATGTAAATATTTCAACAAATATATTACATATGTAAATAGTTCAACAAATATATTGTATATGTAAATATTTCAACAAATATATTACATATGTAAATATTTCAACAAATATATTATATATGTAAATATTTCAACAAATATATTGTATATGTAAATTTTTCAATAAATATATTACATATGTAAATATTTCAACAAATATATTGTATATGTAAATATTTGAATACATATTTTACATATGTAAATATTTCAATAAATATATTTCATATGTAAATATTTCAACAAATATATTACATATGTAAATATTTCAACAAATATATGACATATGTAAATATTTCAACAAATATATTGTATATGTAAATATTCCAATAAATATATTGTATATGTAAATATTTCAACAAATATATTGTATATGTAAATATTTCAACACATATATTATATATGTAAATATTTCAACAAATATATTACATATGTAAATATTTCAACAAATATATTACATAGGTAAATATTTCAACAAATATATTGTATATGTAAATATTTAAACAAATATATTACATATGTAAATATTTCAACAAATATATTATATATGTAAATATTTCAACAAATATATTTTATATTTAAATATTTCAACAATTATATTGTATATGTAAATATTTCAACAAATATATTGTATATGTAAATTTTTCAATAAATATATTACACATGTAAATATTTCAACAAATATATTGTATATGTAAATATTTCAATACATATTTTACATATGTAAATATTTCAATAAATATATTACATATGTAAATATGTCAACAAATATATTGTATATGTAAATATTTCAACAAATATATTGTATATGTAAATATTTCAATAAATATATTACATATGTAAATATTTCAACAAATATATTGTATATGTAAATATTTCAATACATATTTTACATATGTAAATATTTCAATAAATATATTTCATATGTAAATATTTCAACAAATATATTACATATGTAAATATTTCAACAAATATATGACATGTAAATATTTCAACAAATATATTGTATATGTAAATATTCCAATAAATATATTGTATATGTAAATATTTCAACAAATATATTGTATATGTAAATATTTCAACAAATATATTATATATGTAAATATTTCAACAAATATATTACATATGTAAATATTTCAACGAATACATTACATATGTAAATATTTCAACAAATATAAATTGTATAAAAGAAGAGAATGACCGCATGAATTGAACAATGAATGAGTGAGCCAAGAAGTGCTGACTCATCAGTATTGACTGTTGGAGAAGGCGGCAGCGCAGAAGGCCAAAGTCAAATCATAACATCAACTGGCGGGAAAAAAGGTGCAGCGTAGCAGACAACTAATTGACAGCTGTCACCATGACAACAGAAGATTCCATGGTGGGGGCGGGGCTGGTGTTTACACTATAAATATATACACCATAAACATTTGAACTATTAACTATAAACTATTAACTATAAACTATAAATAAATAAATGATAAATGGGTTATACTTGTATAGCGCTTTTCTACCTTCAAGGTACTCAAAGCGCTTTGACACTATTTCGACATTCACACATTCACACACACATTCACACACTGATGGAGGGAGCTGCCATGCAAGGCGCTAACCAGCAGCCATCAGGAGCAAGGGTGAAGTGTCTTGCCCAAGGACACAACGGACGTGACTAGGATGGTAGAAGGTGGGGATTGAACCCCAGTAACCAGCAACACTCCGATTGCTGGCACGGCCACTCTACCAACTTCGCCACACCGTCCCCTATCAAATGTGAACTATAATTTATTAACTATAAACTATCAAATGTGAACTATAAACTTTTAATTTTTATTTTTTTAATTTTTTATTTTAGTTATTTATTTATTTTTTTCCAAGATGGCGGTGCGCACAGACGCAGCGGCTCACGGCTCTCCTTTTCAGTGCTCTTTCCTCCTCCTTTTCTTCTTGTTTTTTTTCCTTTTGTGCACCACCTGTACTGCAAACACCCGGTACACCCGCCAGTCACTCTTGGATATCGGGAACTCGCACCAGATATCTGTTTCGAGCGACTTTCACCACGAGCACAACATCCCAGACGACATAGCAAGAGCACCGGGCTCTCCGTGGTTTGTTGTCGGGTCTGGGAGACGGCGCAGACGGAGGAGGGAGAGGAAGCAGAAGCGTGGCCGCAGGTCCGGTGTCTTGCTCAGGCTTAGGAAACAACCCCACAAGCCACCTCTACCGAGCCTGTTCCTCTCCAATGCCAGATCCCTAGTACAGAAGATGGACGACCTGGAGTTACCACTCGCTGGAAACCGCTATGTTCGGGACTGTTGTGCTATGATTATCACCGAAACCTGGCTTCATCCGGAAATACCCGATGCTAGCATGCAGCTAGCTGGCCGCACTCTGCTCCGCCGGGACAGAACTAAGGACTCCGGTAAGAGCAGAGGAGGGGGGCTCTGTATTTACGTGCATGAGAACTGGTGCAACAACGGGACAATCATTGAACAGCACTGTTGCCCGGACGTGGAGTACATGTCTGTTAGATGTCGGCCTTTTTTTCTCCCGAGAGAGCTGTCTGTTGTTATCATCACGGCTGTGTATATTCCACCGGACGCCAAAGTAAACACAGCGCTCTCTCTTCTGCTGAACACCGTCAACGAACAGCAGCGGGTCCACCCCGACGGTGTTCATATCATAGCAGGGGATTTTAATAAGGCCAATCTAAAGACTGTACTCCCTAAGTTCTACCAGCACGTGAAGTGTTCTACAAGGGGCAAGAACACCCTTGACCACGTGTATACCAACGTGAAGCACACGTACAGAGCTGCACCCCTCCCCCAGCTTGGACAGTCGGACAATCTTTCCCTCCTGCTCTCTCCTACCTACACCCCCATCAGACGCCAAGCCAGGCCCATCACAAAGACTGTTATGACCTGGCCTGACGATGCACTCCCCAAACTTCAGGACTGCTTCCAACACACGAATTGGGACCTCTTCCAACAACAGGAGCTGGAGACAGCCACAGGAACGGTGATGGACTACATACAGTTCTGCATCGGGAATGTGACTGTGGAAAAAAACATCCGGGTTTACCCCAACAAGAAACCCTGGATGACCAGCCAGGTCCGCACACTCCTCAGGGCCCGCGACGCAGCCTTCGGGTCAGGGGACAGGGCACTGTACAGTGCTGCTAGAGCCAACCTGAAGAGAGGGATTAAAAAAGCAAAGGCGGACCACAGGAGGTGCATAGAGTCCCATCTGTCCAGCAATAACTCACGGGAGGTGTGGCGGGGCATTCATGACATCACGAACTACAGAGGCTGCAATGTGACAACTGCGGATCAGAGTGCGACACTGGCAGAGGAGCTTAACTGTTTCTTTGCCCGTTTCGATACCCCCCAGCGACACTCATCTGCTCCAGCCCTTCCCCCGCCCCCACCGGGCTCTGGCACCACTCCACTCACTGTACAGGAGCACAGTGTCAGACGAGTGCTCCTGGCTGTGAACCCCAGGAAGGCCTGCCGGACCAGACGGAGTACCTGGAAAGGTGCTCAGGGTGTGCGCCCACCAGCTCGCTCCCCCCCTCACCAGGATCTTCAACATCTCCCTGGCTCAGGCAGTCATCCCATCCTGCCTGAAGTTATCTACAATAATCCCGGTGCCGAAGAAGTCTCCCATCACCAGCCTGAATGATTACCGACCAGTGGCCCTCACTCCGGTAATCATGAAGTGCTTCGAGAGACTGGTTCTCCAGCACATCAAGGACCATATCCCTCCAGACTTTTACCCCCACCAGTTCGCAAACCGGGCGAACAGATCTACAGAGGACGCCATAGCTGTTGCTCTCCACTCTGCTCTGAACCACCTGGAGCAGCAGCAGAGCTACGTCCGGATGCTCTCTGTGGATTATAGTGTTGCCTTCAATACAATAATCCCGGACAGACTCTGCAATAAACTGGACACTCTTGGCCTCCCCCCTCTCACAAACGCCTGGATAAGGGACTTCCTAACGGACCGACCCCAGAATGTGAGACTTGGCCCCCACCTCTCATCCACCCGCACGCTGAGCATCGGCTGCCCACAGGGCTGTGTGCTGAGCCCCCTCCTCTACTGCCTCTACACCCATGACTGCAGTCCAGCCCACAGTGACAACCTTATCGTCAAGTTTGCTGACGATACCACAGTGGTCGGGCTCATCTCCAGGGGTGACGAGGCTGCCTACAGGGAGGAGGTCCTGAAGCTGACGGCCTGGTCTTCGGAGAACAACCTCGCTTTCAACACCAGCAAGACCAGAGAGATCATTGTCGACTTCAGGAGGAGCAGCACCGACCCTTCCCCCCTCTACATCAACGGCGAGTGTGTGGAGGGGGTCCACACCTTCAGGTACCTTGGAGTCCACATCTCTAACGACTTTTCCTGGACAGTCAACACCACAGCAATCATCAAGAAGGCTCAGCAGCGGCTACACTTCCTGAGAGTCCTCGGGAAGTACTACCTGAAGCCTGACCTGCTGCTGACCTTCTACCGCTCGTCCATCGAGATTCTGCTGACCTACTGTATTACAGTATGGTACGGCAGCTGCACTGCAGCAGACAGGGAGAGGCTGCAAAGATTGGTCAAGACGGCTCAAAAGATCATCGGCCACCCTCTCTCCTCTCTGATGGACATCTAGACCTCCCGCTGCCTCAACAGAGCCAGTGCCATCATCAAGGACAGCACCCACCCTGGCTCTGACCTGGTCCACCTGCTGCCCTCTGGGAAGCGCTACAGGTGCATTAAAACCAAGACGAACAGGCTAAAAAACAGCTTCTTCCCCAGGGCCATAACCACCCTGAACAGACTTCCCCATTGACCCTCATAACTGCCTTCTCTTCGGTGCAATAACCCATTCCACCAACCACCCTGTTTCATCACCCATATTCATGTACATATTCATTTCACCCTCTGTATAGAGTGTACACTTGTTTTATCGCACTGTATGGAATGGCCTCAATCTCGTTACCCTGGGTAATGACAATAAAGCTGATTCTGATGCTGATATTAACTATAAACTATCAAATGTGAACTATAAACTATTAACCATAAACTATCAAATGTGAACTATAAACTATAAACGAAGGACTAAATACCACAAACTATCAAATAAAAACTATAAACTGGAAACTATGAAGAATAGATTCCAGTATAAACACATTATCCTCAAGGAGAGTTTTTCATTTTGTACACACTGATCATCTTTTACTGTCTCCCATACTGCCTTCAACACTACAGTCTCTCCCATAGAATATTCTACTTCCTTCAACACTAGTCTCTCCCATAGAATATTCTACTTCCTTCAACACTACAGTCTCTCCCATAGAATATTATACTTCCTTCAACACTACAGTTTCTCCCATAGTATATTATACTGCCTTCATCACTACAGTCTCTCCCATAGAATATTATACTGCCTTCAACACTACAGTCTCTCCCATATAATATTCTACTGCCTTCAACACTACAGTCTCTCCCATAGAATATTCTACTGCCTTCAACACTACAGTCTCTCCCATAGAATATTCTACTGCCTTCAACACTATAGTCTCTCCCATAGATTATTATACTGCCTTCATCACTACAGTCTCTCCCATAGAATATTCTACTTCCTTCAACACTACAGTCTCTCCCATAGATTATTATACTGCCTTCAACACTATAGTCTCTCCCATAGATCATTATGCTGCCTTCAACACTACAGTCTCTCCCATAGAATATTCTACTTCCTTCAACACTACAGTCTCTCCCATAGATTATTATACTGCCTTCATTACTACAGTCTCTCCCATAGAATATTCTACTGCCTTCAACACTACAGTCTCTCCCATAGAATATTATACTGCCTTCAACACTACAGTATCTCCCATAGAATATTCTACTGTCTTCAACACTACAGTCTCTCCCATAGAATATTATACCGCCTTCAACACTACAGTATCTCCCATTGAATATTATACTTCCTTCAACACTACAGTCTCTCCCATAGAATAGTATACTGCCTTCAACACTACAGTCTCTCCCATAGAATATTATACTGCCTTCAACACTACAGTCTCTCCCATATAATATTATACTGCCTTCAACACTACAGTCTCTCCCATAGAATATTATACTGCCTTCAACACTACAGTCTCTCCCATAAAATATTATACTTCCTTCAACACTACAGTCGCTCCCATTGAATATTCTACTGCCTTGAACACTACAGTCTCTCCCATAGAATATTATACTTCCTTCAACACTACAGTTTCTCCCATAGTATATTATACTGCCTTCATCACTACAGTCTCTCCCATAGAATATTATACTGCCTTCAACACTACAGTCTCTCCCATATAATATTCTACTGCCTTCAACACTACAGTCTCTCCCATAGAATATTCTACTACCTTCAACACTACAGTCTCTCCCATAGAATAGTCTACTGCCTTCAACACTATAGTCCCTCCCATAGATTATTATACTTCCTTCAACACTACAGTCTCTCCCATAGAATATTCTACTGCCTTCAACACTACAGTCTCTTCCATAGAATATTATACTGCCTTCAACACTACAGTCTCTCCCATAGAATATTATACTGCCTTCAACACTACAGTCTCTCCCATAGAATATTATACTGCCTTCAACACTACAGTCTCTCCCATAGAATATTATACTGCCTTCAACACTACAGTCTCTCCCATGCAATAAACACAACATTGTAACATGTTAAACACAACATTGTGACATGATAAACACAACATTGGGACACAATAAACACAACACTGAGTGAAGTAAACACAACATTGTGAGCAATAAACACAACAGAGTCACACGATAAACACAACAGTGTCACACGATAAACAACAAGGTGAGCACTAAACACAACATTGTGACACAATAAACACAACATTGTGCACAATAAACAACACTGATCACTAAAAACAACATTGTGACACAATAAGCACAACTTTGGTGAGCACTAAACACAACATTGTCACACAATAAACACAACATTGTGACACAATAAACTCAACTTTATGACACAATAAACACAATTTGGTGAGCACTAAACACGTGACACAATAAACACAACTTGGTGAGCACTAAACACAACATTGTGACACAAGAAACACAACATTGTGCGCAATAAACAACACTGATCACTAAACACAACATTGTGACACAATAAGCACAACTTTGGTGAGCAGTAAACACAACATTGTCACACAATAAACACAACATTGAGACACAATAAACTCAACATTGTGACACAAACACAACTTAGTGAGCACTAAACACAACATTGTGCACACTGATGTGGACAACACAACAAGCCTAATGTAATATTGGTACACTATTTCAAGCCAAACAATGACTGTGTGTGTGTGTGTGTGTGTGTGTGTGTGTGTGTGTGTGTGTGTGTGTGTGTGTGTGTGTGTGTGTGTGTGTGTGTGTGTGTGTGTGTGTGAGTGTGTCTTAAAATAGGCCACTGCATCTCCACTCAGATTTGAATTGCAACGTTAACACACATTGAGCGTGATTAATGTCGCCTCCCTTGACCACACGCACACACACACACACACACAGACACACACACACACACACACACACACACACAAACACTCACGCACACACACACTCACACACACACACACACACACACAGTGACACACACACACACAAAGTGACACACACACACAGTGATACACACACGCACACACACACACACAGTGACACACACAGTGACACACACACACACATACACACAGTGACACACACGCACACACACACACAGTGACACACACAGTGACACACACATGCACACACACACACAGTGACACACACACAGTGACACACACACGCACACACACAATAATACATAGGTGTGTTGACGTAGATGACATAAGATGTGAGAAGGTTCTAGGTGTGTTGTCCTGGATGACATAAGACGTGAGAAGGTTCTAGGTGTGTTGTCCTAGATGACATAAGATGTGAGAAGGTTCTAGGTGTGTTGACCTAGGTGGCATAAGATGTGAGAAGGTTCTAGGTGTGTTGTCCTAGATGACATAAGATGTGAGAAGGTTCTAGGTGTGTTGACCTAGATGACATAAGATGTGAGAAGGTTCTAGGTGTGTTGACCTAGATGACATAAGATGTGAGAAGGTTCTAGGTGTGTTGTCCTAGATGACATAAGATGTGAGAAGGTTCTAGGTGTGTTGATCTAGGTGGCATAAGATGTGAGAAGGTTCTAGGTGTGTTGTCCTAGATGACATAAGATGTGAGAAGGTTCTAGGTGTGTTGACCTAGATGACATAAGATGTGATGTGACTAAGTAGATGAGCAGGACTATTGCAAGTGGATCAGTGGATGTTGTGTACACACATTCTTCTATTCTGGAATTAAAGGAAAGATAATAAAGTATTGTGCATCATGTGTGATTCATTCCAGTAACAATTTTTATTGTGCTAGGAATATAAACCTAGATGTTCTTGTTTCACACAAGTAAACCTTGTCAAATGTTTTTATAGCTCATTGTTGTGTGTTTGTTGTCTGTCAACCTGTGTTAGTGCTGTGTGTTTGTTGTCTGTCAACCTGTTAGTGTTGTGTGTTTGTTGTCAGTCAACCTGTTAGTGCTGTGTGTTTGTTGTCTTTCAACCTGTGTTAGTGTTGTGTGTTTGTTGTCTGTCAACCTGTCAGTGTTTGTGTGTTTGTTGTTTGTCAACCTGTTAGTGTTGTGTGTTTGTTGTCTTTCAACCTGTGTTAGTGTTGTTTGTTTGTTGTCTGTCAACCTGTGTTAGTGTTGTGTGTTTGTTGTCTGTCAACCTGTTAGTGTTGTGTGTTTGTTGTCAGTCAACCTGTTAGTGCTGTGTGTTTGTTGTCTTTCAACCTGTGTTAGTGTTGTGTGTTTGTTGTCTGTCAACCTGTCAGTGTTTGTGTGTTTGTTGTTTGTCAACCTGTTAGTGTTGTGTGTTTGTTGTCTTTCAACCTGTGTTAGTGTTGTTTGTTTGTTGTCTGTCAACCTGTGTTAGTGCTGTGTGTTTGTTGTCTTTCAACCTGTGTTAGTGTTGTGTGTTTGTTGTCTGTCAACCTGTGTTAGTGTTTGTGTGTTTGTTGTTTGTCAACCTGTTAGTGTTGTGTGTTTGTTGTCTGTCAACATGTGTTAGTGTTTGTGTGTTTGTTGTCTTTCAACCTGTGTTAGCGTTGTGTGTTTGTTGTGAAGTGAAGTGAAGTGAATTACATTTATATAGCGCTTTTTCTCAAGTGACTCAAAGCGCTTTACATTGCAAAACCCAATATCTAAGTTACATTTAAACCAGTGTGGGTGGCACTGGGAGCAGGTGGGTGAAGTGTCTTGCCCAAGGACACGACGGCAGTGACTAGGATGGCGGAAGCGGGGATCGAACCTGCAACCCTCAAGTTGCTGGCACGGCCACTCTACCAACCGAGCTATACCGCCCCAATATACCTGTGTTAGTGTTTGTGTGATTGTTGTCTGTCAACCTGTGTTAGTGTTGTGTGTTTGTTGTCTGTCAACCTGTTAGTGCTGTGTGATTGTTGTCTTTCAACATGTGTTAGTGTTTGTGTGATTGTTGTCTTTCAACCTGTGTTAGTGTTTGTGTGATTTGTGTCTTTCAATCTGTGTTAGTGTTTGTGTGATTGTTGTCTGTCAACCTGTGCTAGTGTTGTGTGTGTTTGTTGTCTGTCAACCTGTGTTAGTGTTTGTGTGTTGGTTGTCTTTCAACCTGTGTTAGTGTTTGTGTGTTTGTTGTCCGTCAATCTGTGTTAGTGTTTGTGTGTTTGTTGTTTGTCAACCTGTGTTAGTGTTTGTGTGTTTGTTGTCTGTCAACCTGTGTTAGTGTTTGTGTGTTTTTTGTCTGTCAACTGTGGGAAGCAGATCAGAATCACATCCATATTTAAGTGTTACTTCTTTCTAAACTCCTATAGTCATATTTACATCAGCTAATGTCTCGTGTGGTACAAAGTGCTTGGATTCGAGTGTCCTTGAGTAGACAGGCAGAGCGCTGTTGAGACTGCCATAACATTCCTAAAATAAGGAGCACAGGGCAGTGCTGAGCTTGGGGGGACAGGAGGTGGAGGGAAGACCGAGCTAGACCGATCTGGACCGGGCTGGGGAACGCTGGTGTGCTGGATTGGTCTCAGTTTGTCCTCTAAGCTTGGAGAATAAACCACAAAATACCAACTGCTGCCTGTTGATTGAATATAAACATCAGCTTATTGCCATAAAAAGAATCTGGGAGAGACTAGCAATTTGAATTCCCCATTGGAGGAATGCTGGTCGACGCAACAATTTGGGGGCTCGTCCGGGATAGCACGCTGTTGATTGATGACTTCTTGCAATCTTCTGGACAGACTCAAATGGCCAATACAAGGTGAGCAGAGCCTTTTTATATAAAATCTGCTTTAGGAGTCTGTCCTGAAGTCTGTAAGTCAAACACTGTTTTTTTAATCCCAGGCACAGATTGGTGATTTTGATAGATTGATTGCATTTTTGCCGAGCCTGCCATTGCATTAAAATTGTAAATAAGTGGTCAACTCACGCCATTGTGTCTCGATTACCGTGACGGGAAGTTTCTTTGACGAGTGAACTAATAGTTGGGTGTGGCTCACCCTGGGTAGTTGGTCGCCGCCTAAAAGAGTAACGGGTTAAAGGCCCTCGTATGATATGGAGGTTAGAGGCCTGTATATTGTACGATACATTTAACAGGGTTAAAGGCTGCCGTATGGGTTGGGGCTTAAAGGCCTTCAGGGGTTCGAGGCCCCTGGAAAAAAATAAATAAATAAAAAAATGGACACAATGGCCTTGGAGTGTGACAAACACAAATGTGATGGCAGCGGGGGAGGAATGTGATGAATCATTACTGTTGAACGCTTGAATGGACGGTTGTCGACAATGGAATTAGCAGGTGGAGTTTAAAAAGAAAAAAAAGAAAGAAAAAAAGAGAACGTTCCTTGAAAGGGTTAAGAGGGAGTTTACAATACTCGAAAAGTCGTGAACTCAAACGTCTGGTAAAATAAAATTTTAAAAAAATTAAAAAGTAACTGGAAGTTTTATGGTAAAGTGAAACGCAGAGAGTGTGCTGCTGAGTGTGAGTGTGTCTGAGCGGGAGTGCTTACGCGATGCTCGTGTGTGTGTGTGCTGCTGAGTGTGAGTGTGTGTGAGCGGGAGTGCTTACGCGTGCTCGTGTGTGTGTGTGCTGCTGAGTGTGAGTGTGTGTGTGCGGGAGTGCTTACGCGTGCTCGTGTGTGTGTGTGCTGCTGAGTGTGTGTGTGTGTGTGTGCGGGAGTGCTTACGCGTGCTCGTGTGTGTGTGTGCGTGTGTGTGTGTGCGGGAGTGCTTACGCGTGCTCGTGTGTGTGTGTGTGTGTGTGTGTGTGTGTGTGTGTGTGTGTGTGTGTGTGTGTGTGTGTGTGTGTGTGTGTGTGTGTGTGTGTGTGTGTGTGTGTGTGTGTGTGCGCGCTGGTGAAAATGGAACACTCAGGGAGAGAATTTAAGAGTTTGGCGTATGATAAAATTAAACGGGGATTACGTGGAAAAACGAAATGCAGCAAAAGAAACGATGATTAATGACAGAATGAACTGATTGGTTTTTTGTCTGCCGCGCATGCGCAAGACAATTCAAACGACCCGCCCAGACTTTGACTAGGACACCGCCCTTACTCCAGTGACAAGAGAAGGAGGTATTAACACGCCCCCTCCGAAAATTAACCCCTTGTACACATCTGACCATTTTCTCCGGCAGACATTTTTGACACATGACATTAACACTTTGGACATACTACAATATAAGTCTCTTGCCGATGCATACATGCAAGCCATTGTTGACCTTGCTTTCCCACCTGTACCTCCGGGAGGGAACCTTTGGCCAAACACTTTGGACAAAGTTAACCCTGATATACACGGTGCCAAAAACAATATATGGCAGGACATTTTATTCATCCCATGCAAAATAGGGCTAATGACAGAGCAACAAGGAAACGACTACTTAAATTACAGATCGCTGAAGATAAAAGGTTAAAAGAACCAAAAGGTCAAAGATCAGCTAGGGTATATTCAGCAGTGGGTGACCTTGCTTTTGAGTTCCAACAGGTGGAGGAAAGAATCCTCAACAGACGTGCGGTTGAACTCGGGTGGTGGACAACACGATGCTTCAAAGCCGGTCTGGGGTAGACACTGTTTCGGTTGTGACCAGCCTGGTCACTGGAGTCGTGACTGTCCGAACATTTCCGAACAGGAAATGTTCCGTCGTGCCAACAAACGAACACGAAGGCGTGTAAGAGGACGCCCACATCAGGAGCCGCAGCAGGAAGTACCGACAGGACCCCTGCTGGACATGAGTGTCAACGGACAATTTTATCAGCCACCCATTCGATTCTGAATGCAGAGGTACCAAAAAAACTGTGTGCGTCCTCTTTAAAGGTCGAAGGCTTCGCTGGGGTCACAAGAAGGTTACCTGTCACCAAACCACTTCCGGTTCAGATTGCTGGACCTCCTTTACAGACTGTACCCTGACATTCAAATCGCAAAGAAGGAACATTCCTGGTGTTACCTGACGGCTGAACCACCCAGCTGCGACCCCACTACCAAGACTCCTCCATGAGCTCATACCACAGCCTGAAACAACAGGAATGGATGACATCCAACTGCTCTAACAGTGAAAATCCTAACTGGCTGAGATGCTTCCGTGTGTTCTGCCACCCGACTCGCCATATGTTATGATTATTTATATATGTTGGAACTCAAGGTGTGGCTGCTCATGTTGACCTATCTTTGCAACAGCTAGCATGGTATAAGATGGACACAATAGTGTCCCACATTGTTCCCTTGCTCTCTGTCTCGCCTACAAAACCAAAGAACTTAGGTCCAATGATAAGACACGGCGTAGCTGCCAAACATTACACCGACACCCAAATACCACATGTTCAATTGTTTAGGTTTAGCCCATGGTTATGTTAAACACATAACTATGGGCTGCACTTTAGACACCTGTAGGCTACGAGGAGCTAGCAGTTACACAACAGCTGAGCTAAAACGACACATTACACATTTAAGCATATCAAATAATTATAGTTGCTCATTATATACACAAAGTTGCCATGGCAGAAGTCTGATAGAAAGTATTCAGTAACAAACGTGTCCGCATCATTCAACTTTCTACAACATGAGCTTGACTTAATGAATTATTGGGGCCACCAGGTGTGGTAAAAATTCAAAATACTATTGCTAAAGCATCCGCCATAAGGGTAGTATTTTTCTAGTATTGGTGACAATATAAATATAAGCATATTTTGTTACTTTCACCATATTGAATAAGTTACATAAAAGTTAGGGTTCAGATGAGTTTGAGTTAATTGTGATATTGCTAAGGGGTCCCCTACCCTAACACCACCCCCCAGTGGACCATAGAGGCTGAAGAGACAATCATTGACCTCAAACATGACCTGTCCTCCGCTACTTGACTATTAGCTGACCTTTTTCTTAGATGTTTCTGAAAGTGATAGTATGACTAACACAGTCCTTTTTTCAGAAACAGAAGGGGGTGAGTGAGGGTGGATACAGACTCCTTGGAACAAAATCGACAATCATCCGACTCTGACACATTCCATAGTTTTAACGTTTTTACCGTGGGTAAGAAGTTATAACTAATTTTAATTTGAAAATAACGATTTTACACATCGATAGTAGTTTAGTAGATCAAATTTAGAATATGGAGGAGGTGAGGGTGAACCATGTATAGTCTTTGATTTCACTGATATGATCAATACGGTACAAGGGAAAAGGTACGTACTGACTTGTGTTGACAATCACAGTGGTTGGCCGGAAGCAACAACAACCTCAAAAGAAGATGCAATATCAGTAATTAAATGACTTGTGAATGACCTAGTACCCCGACATGGTTTCCCCAAAAAGATTAGGTCAGACAACGGCAACCATTAAAAAAAAAAAAAATACTCACTTAGCCTTGGTCGGAAAGACTTTCGGACTAGAACACAGGTTTGGGGTACCATCCTGAGTCCCAAGGTAAGGTTGAAAGGATGGCCCAGAACATTAAAAACTAATTGTCTAAAATCTGTGCACAGACCAAATTTAATTGGATTGACATGTTGCAATTAGCGTTAATGATCATTCGAAGGTCCGTGAATAAAACTGTTTTACCGCCCTTTGAGTTTTTCACCCTATGAGCTGCATACAGGTCAGCCATTCACAGGACCAGCAGCCCCCCATGGAAGGAGGACTCAGCGTAAAACCAAAATGGTATTTAACACAAAAAATTGCAGAATTTGTGTGCCAGTTCTTCTGTACAGATTCCCTTCCGCCCGCTGAGAGGGTCAAGATCAAGGTCATCAAACGCAAGTGGACGGAGCTCAGGTGGACTGGTCCCTTCAAGGTCGTGGAACGGACGTCCCACGCCCTTCGACTGGCTGGTGGAGGGGACACCTGGTACCACCTCTCCCTCTGCACTACAGCTGAAGAACCTGACAGATTACCAGCGGATGTCATTGCTGACATCGCCACATCATCTGCCCCTCTTGACCCCCTCGCCACATCATCTGCCCCTCAGCCCAGGAGACGAGAGAGATTTTCTACCTACATTACTCTTTTCAACTTCTATATTGTATATCCTTGTGTGAGACCAATCCAGTATGCTAAATGTTTCTTAGTTTTTCTTGCTTGTTTTCAGCATAACTGTATGTGTCGTTACATTAAGTGAAAAGTTTGATGTTTATCCCCGTTTTGTTACTTAAATTACTCTGATATTGATAGACGAAAGACAGGATGTTACACCCGGTAGTGTTCCCTGACGGACTGGTGCTTGGGCGTGTTCTACTGTCTTTGTGTCTCAGTTCATCCTTCCTGACGACAGTGACTGACAAGTGTCTAAGAACATACAGCGGACTTTAAATAGACTGGGTCAAAGGGGATAGCAAGACTTATTTTTGACCTGTACAGTGTGATTAATTACGGGGGACACAATAGCTATTACCGTGGTAATAACCTCTATATTTGTTACGACTCAACCCTGAACCATTGGTGTCGGATGAAGACAACATACTCTGGTAAGTGGTGCCCATCGTCCCTTTTATGTTGTTTTGGGGGTTGACCTGACTGATACAGACGCTAAAGGAATTATTAAAATTAATGTCCTTGAGAGGGCGTTAACTACCTCTACACCCTCTGTAGCACCTAAACTACCACCCCACCTCGGTGGTGTTTCAAAGGCTCTCACATCTGTGCGTGCTAATGACACCACCACCGAAGGCCTGGTAACTTTGACCTTAGGAGCGGGTGCAGACAACCTGTGGCTCAGGTGGAGGCCAAAACCTGGGTGACTGTGTTGCTTCTTTCGCTGGACGTCCCTTTTCTCACACTTACCCCGCCCCTTTTAAGTTGACTGACATGTGTACCCTTCTGTTGACAATGCCACCCGACTTCTTCCCTTTGTGGCCCAAAAGCTGAATTACACGCGTTTTCAAATTATAGGACCCTCTTCGTCCCCCAACAAATTGGGTGACATTAACCGTTACTGGTGCACCACACTGATAGAAGGCTCTAGGATAGGCCCTTGGGCACAAGCTGACTTATTCTGGTGTTGTGATGAGCACAGATTGTACATTAGAATCCCGACGTCAGCCGTTGGGCTTTGTGCTATGGTTAGACTGGTGACCCCAGTCACCAAATTAACACCCCTTGGAACTCCTGTTTCAGCGGCCTCTCTAACTCCCCGCCGCCGTTGAGACTAACCAACCTGACTCGTGACGCAGTTGAGGGACTTGCTGAACAACTTGCCCCGACCTCCCTCAAGACCATCTAGAACCGCACAGCCCCTTGTGCTAAGTGTCACTAAAGGGGGTCTAGAAAAGTGGTAACTTTAAGACTTTAATGTGGGGCGTGCTTTATAAGTTTTGTACAAGTAATAAAGATCTTATTAGAAGATCTTAAAGGGGGACTTGTGGGAAGCAGATCAGAATCATATCCATATTTAAGTGTTACTTCTTTCTAAACTCCTATAGTCATATTTACATCAGCTAATGTCTCGTGTGGTACAAAGTGCTTGGATTCGAGTGTCCTTGAGTAGACAGGCAGAGCGCTGTTGAGACTGCCATAACATTCCTAAGATAAGGAGCACAGGGCAGTGCTGAGCTTGGGGGGACAGGAGGTGGAGGGAAGACCGAGCTAGACCGATCTGGGCCGGGCTGGGGAACGCTGGTGTGCTGGATTGGTCTCAGTTTGTCCTCTAAGCTTGGAGAATAAACCACAAAATACCAACTGTTGCCTGTTGATTGAATTTAAACATCAGCTTTATTAAAAAGAATCTGGGAGAGACTA
>NC_084732.1:10789051-10811551 GCF_033978785.1 Entelurus aequoreus
AGTAAAAGTGTAACATGTATTCACCAAGTAAAAGTGTAACATGTATTCACCAAGTAAAAGTGTAACATGCATTCACCAAGTAAAAGTGTAACATGTATTCTCCAAGTAAAAGTGTAACATGTATTCTCCAAGTAAAAGTGTAACATGTATTCACCAAGTAAAAGTGTAACATGTATTCACCAAGTAAAAGTGTAACATGTATTCACCAAGTAAAAGTGTAACATGTATTCTCCAAGTAAAAGTGTAACATGTATTCACCAAGTAAAAGTGTAACATGTATTCACCAAGTAAAAGTGTAACATGTATTCATCAAGTAAAAGTGTAACATGTATTCTCCAAGTAAAAGTGTAACATGTATTCACCAAGTAAAAGTGTAACATTGTCACACCCCGCCTCGGGTGAAGGTAATGTAACCGTTGCAAACCAGACTTTCAAATCAAGGATGGCAAGGCACGCAGTTGGTAACAGTTTACAAACATTTATTGAAATCCCAAAAAGTGTCAAAAGGTGAACAATGACAGGAAAACAAAGCACCTACACTCTGTAATGGTAATAAACAGAGGCAATATTAGTATTGTATATTATATATAGTACATTTATATTCTAAATACATTTCAAAGTTGCATGCTTTAAATAGGCCTATATAATTCATCAAAATAAGCATATTAAAAATAATCAAAATGTAAATCATCCATTATAACAAAATACATGTATTCATAATCAAAGGTCAATAATCAAATATGTCAAAGTAAAGAATTAAATAATCAAAACAGATTTAGCAAAATCTATTAGCAATCAACAAAACTCATTTAACCGGTTACAACACAACATCTCATCAAAATAATCACCTCAGTAGATGATGCATGGAGACCGAAACTCCTGCTCAGGACAGAGAACCTCCCCAACAGCAGACTGTCAGAAAAACGGCATTTTCCAACTTAAATAGCCCATAGCTCCGCCCACTAGCTGGGACCAATTTGACAGGGGGAATTAAGAAAACAGTTATTTTGTAAATTACACCATAAATAACCATCACATGTCTAAAAAGTATTCACATAGTACTTTTGCATGTGTAGAGCAGTCATTTTTGTACACAGTATATTCAGGCTTTAGACAACACAACTTTCAAATGTCCAGTGTCCTTCAGTGACACCCAGCTTTTGATAATCATGGTTCGACCCAAATTTGGCCTAATTAGTGAATGCAGGTGTGTTCACCTATATAAAGCCCTCAACCCCACCTTGACTCTTTTAGTCAACTGTTCAGAGCCATGGTGGGTGACAGGTAACAATTTGTTTGTTGAGCACATGCTTTTCACTAGCTAACAAGATTGAATGTTTGTAGTTTGTCCATGTTGAGCTTCCCAACAAATGTGCACGGTTTGTGAGGAAGTCCAAAGGTCAAACAGTGACAGTGTGGGGTCAAACTGTCACAAATATGTATTCACCAAGTAAAAGTGTAACATGTATTCTCCAAGTAAAAGTGTAACATGTATTCACCAAGTAAAAGTGTAACATGTATTCACCAAGTAAAAGTGTAACATGTATTCTCCAAGTAAAAGTGTAACATGTATTCACCAAGTAAAAGTGTAACATGTATTCACCAAGTAAAAGTGTAACATGTATTCACCAAGTAAAAGTGTAACATGTATTCACCAAGTAAAAGTGTAACATGTATTCACCAAGTAAAAGTGTAACATGTATTCGCCAAGTAAAAGTGTAACATGTATTCACCAAGTAAAAGTGTAACATGTATTCTCCAAGTAAAAGTGTAACATGTATTCTCCAAGTAAAAGTGTAACATGTATTCACCAAGTAAAAGTGTAACATGTATTCACCAAGTAAAAGTGTAACATGTATTCACCAAGTAAAAGTGTAACATGTATTCTCCAAGTAAAAGTGTAACATGTATTCACCAAGTAAAAGTGTAACATGTATTCACCAAGTAAAAGTGTAACATGTATTCTCCAAGTAAAAGTGTAACATGTATTCTCCAAGTAAAAGTGTAACATGTATTCACCAAGTAAAAGTGTAACATGTATTCACCAAGTAAAAGTGTAACATGTATTCACCAAGTAAAAGTGTAACATGTATTCACCTTGTAAAAGTGTAACATGTATTCACCAAGTAAAAGTGTAACATGTATTCACCAAGTAAAAGTGTAACATGTATTCACCAAGTAAAAGTGTAACATGTATTCACCAAGTAAAAGTGTAACATGTATTCTCCAAGTAAAAGTGTAACATGTATTCACCAAGTAAAAGTGTAACATGTATTCACCAAGTAAAAGTGTAACATGTATTCTCCAAGTAAAAGTGTAACATGTATTCTCCAAGTAAAAGTGTAACATGTATTCACCAAGTAAAAGTGTAACATGTATTCACCAAGTAAAAGTGTAACATGTATTCACCAAGTAAAAGTGTAACATGTATTCACCAAGTAAAAGTGTAACATGTATTCACCAAGTAAAAGTGTAACATGTATTCACCAAGTAAAAGTGTAACATGTATTCACCAAGTAAAAGTGTAACATGTATTCTCCAAGTAAAAGTGTAACATGTATTCACCAAGTAAAAGTGTAACATGTATTCACCAAGTAAAAGTGTAACATGTATTCATCAAGTAAAAGTGTAACATGTATTCTCCAAGTAAAAGTGTAACATGTATTCACCAAGTAAAAGTGTAACATGTATTCACCAAGTAAAAGTGTAACATGTATTCTCCAAGTAAAAGTGTAACATGTATTCTCCAAGTAAAAGTGTAACATGTATTCACCAAGTAAAAGTGTAACATGTATTCACCAAGTAAAAGTGTAACATGTATTCTCCAAGTAAAAGTGTAACATGTATTCACCAAGTAAAAGTGTAACATGTATTCACCAAGTAAAAGTGTAACATGTATTCACCAAGTAAAAGTGTAACATGTATTCACCAAGTAAAAGTGTAACATGTATTCACCAAGTAAAAGTGTAACATGTATTCACCAAGTAAAAGTGTAACATGTATTCGCCAAGTAAAAGTGTAACATGTATTCACCAAGTAAAAGTGTAACATGTATTCTCCAAGTAAAAGTGTAACATGTATTCTCCAAGTAAAAGTGTAACATGTATTCACCAAGTAAAAGTGTAACATGTATTCACCAAGTAAAAGTGTAACATGTATTCACCAAGTAAAAGTGTAACATGTATTCTCCAAGTAAAAGTGTAACATGTATTCACCAAGTAAAAGTGTAACATGTATTCACCAAGTAAAAGTGTAACATGTATTCACCAAGTAAAAGTGTAACATGTATTCACCAAGTAAAAGTGTAACATGTATTCTCCAAGTAAAAGTGTAACATGTATTCACCAAGTAAAAGTGTAACATGTATTCACCAAGTAAAAGTGTAACATGTATTCACCAAGTAAAAGTGTAACATGTATTCACCAAGTAAAAGTGTAACATGTATTCACCAAGTAAAAGTGTAACATGTATTCACCAAGTAAAAGTGTAACATGTATTCTCCAAGTAAAAGTGTAACATGTATTCACCAAGTAAAAGTGTAACATGTATTCACCAAGTAAAAGTGTAACATGTATTCACCTTGTAAAAGTGTAACATGTATTCACCAAGTAAAAGTGTAACATGTATTCTCCAAGTAAAAGTGTAACATGTATTCACCAATTAAAAGTGTAACATGTATTCACCAAGTAAAAGTGTAACATGTATTCACCAAGTAAAAGTGTAACATGTATTCACCAAGTAAAAGTGTTTTCCAAGATGGCTGCGCTTCAGAGCAGCGGCTTCGTGCGAGCGCTCCTGGAAGTGTAGACAGATTTGGCAAAAATACCCCTCAATTCAGTCAATTTCATGGCTGGCTCACAGCGTGTTCACTCCGTGATCACTTACGACCGACTTACGATTCTGGATGTGGAGAGATCGGGCCATTTTGGGCTGAAAGATGCGTGTACGGTGGACCTACTCGCTAGCTTGGGAATTCTTCGCGAGCTACATCCAGCAGTGGCCTTTGAAGCAGCGGCGTCCACTACCAGCGGAGACCGTCAGCGAAAGAGACGTAAGCGGTGCGCTCGGAAGCAGAAGCGGGGGTGTCGGGCGGGGCTAACAACAAAGCTAAATGCGTTGTTGTTAGCGGGGCTAACGAAAAAGCTAAATGCTAATCCACAAAGAAGCGCTAATAAGGAGTCTGTTAAGCTAGAACTAGCCAGCGCCAGGCTGGATAATCCCTGCACACATAGCAATTCTTCTAGAATAATATACAACTCACATAATGTTCTTTCTGCGTCAGAGGTGGACATGCATTTTACTGAGGTGGCAAACAATCTAAAAATTCCTGTCATATCAATTCCTAGATATGGTCGAAATTATTTAAAGTGCACTATGCATAATAAACGTAACATTATTAATATTGCTACTACGGATACTTTCAACAAAAACTCCTCAAAACAGCCCACTACCTATAATATGGGCTTTTTAAACATAAGGTCATTGTCTTCCAAAACGTTATTAGTTAATGAAGTCATCAGAGACAACAATCTTGATGTCGTTGGTCTAGCCGAGACCTGGCTCAAACCAGACGATTTTTTTGCGCTGGGTGAGGCGTCTCCTCCTGGCTATACGGGAACGCATATTGCCCGCCCCATTAAAAGGGGTGGGGGTGTTGCACTAATATACAACAAAAACTTTAGCCTTACCTCGGACCTAAATAATAAATATAACTCGTTTGAGGTGCTTACTGTGAGGTTTGTCACACCGCTGCCTCTGCACCTGGCTGTCATCTACCGCCCCCCAGGGCCCTATTCGGACTTTATCAATGAATTTTCAGAGTTCGTTGCTGATCTAGTGACGCACGCCGACAATATAATCATAATGGGAGACTTTAACATCCATATGAATACCCCATCGGACCCTCCATGCGTGGCGCTCCAGACTATAATTGATAGCTGTGGTCTTACACAAATAATAAATGAACCCACGCATCGCAACGGTAATACGATAGATCTAGTGCTTGTCAGGGGTGTCACCACCTCTAAAGTTACGATACTCCCGTACACTAAAGTAATGTCCGATCATTATCTTATAAAATTCGAAGTTCTGACTCATTGTCAACAAACTAATAATAATAATAATAACTACTATAGCAGCCGCAACATTAATACTGCCACAACGACGACTCTTACTGACCTACTGCCTTCGGTAATGGCACCTTTCCCAAATTATGTGGGCTCTATTGATAACCTCACTAACAGCTTTAACGACGCCCTGCGCGACACCATTGATAGTGTAGCACCGCTAAAGCTAAAAAGGGCCCCTAAAAGGCGTACCCCATGGTTTACAGAAGAAACTAAAGCCCAGAAATTATCATGTAGAAAGCTGGAACGCAAATGGCGTGCGACTAAACTTGAGGTTTTCCATCAAGCATGGAGTGATAGTTAAATAACTTATAAACGCATGCTTACCTCAGCTAAAGCTAAATATTACTCAAATCTCATCCACCTCAACAAAAATGATCCTAAATTTTTATTTAGTACAGTAGCATCGCTAACCCAACAAGGGACTCCTCCCAGTAGCTCCACCCACTCAGCAGATGACTTTATGAATTTCTTTAATAAGAAAATTGAAGTCATTAGAAAAGAGATTAAAGACAATGCATCTCAGCTACAACTGGGTTCTATTAACACAAATACGACTGTATATACGACGGACACTGCCCTCTAAAATAGTTTCTCTCTCTTTGATGAAATAACATTGGAGGAATTGTTAAAATGTGTAAATGGGACAAAACAAACAACATGTCTACTTGACCCAATTCCTGGGAAACTTATCAAGGAGCTTTTTGTTTTATTAGGTCCATCACTCTTAAATATTATAAACTTATCACTTTCCTCTGGTACTGTTCCTCTAGCATTCAAAAAAGCGGTTATTCATCCTCTACTCAAAAGACCTAACCTCGATCCTGACCTCCTGGTGAACTACCGGCCGGTGTCCCACCTACCGTTTATCTCCAAAATTCTCGAAAAAATTGTCGCACAGCAGCTAAATGAACACTTAGCGTCTAACAATCTCTGTGAACCTTTTCAATCCGGTTTCAGGGCAAATCACTCTACGGAGACAGCCCTCGCAAAAATGACTAATGATCTATTGCTAACGATGGATTCTGATGCGTCATCTATGTTGCTGCTTCTTGATCTTAGCGCCGCTTTTGATACTGTTGATCATAATATTTTATTAGAGCGTATCAAAACACGTATTGGTATGTCAGACTTAGCCTTGTCTTGGTTTAACTCTTATCTTACTGACAGGATGCAGTGTGTCTCCCATAACAATGTGACCTCGGACTATGTTAAGGTAACGTGCGGAGTTCCCCAGGGTTCGGTTCTTGGCCCTGCACTCTTTAGTATTTACATGCTGCCGCTGGGTGACATCATACGCAAGTACGGTGTTAGCTTTCACTGTTATGCTGATGACACCCAACTCTACATGCCCCTAAAGCTGACCAACACGCCGGATTGTAGTCAGCTGGAGGCGTGTCTTAATGAAATTAAACAATGGATGTCCGCTAACTTTTTGCAACTCAACGCTAAGAAAACGGAAATGCTGATTATCGGTCCTGCTCAACACCGACATCTATTTAATAATACCACCTTAACATTTGACAACCAAACAATTAAACAAGGAGACTCGGTAAAGAATCTGGGTATTATCTTCGACCCAACTCTCTCGTTTGAGTCACACATTAAGAGTGTTACTAAAACGGCCTTCTTTCATCTCCGTAATATCGCTAAAATTCGTTCCATTTTGTCCACAAGCGATGCTGAGATCATTATTCATGCGTTCGTTACATCTCGTCTCGATTACTGTAACGTTTTATTTTCGGGCCTCCCTATGTCTAGCATTAAAAGATTACAGATGGTACAAAATGCGGCTGCTAGACTTTTGACAAAAACAAGAAAGTTTGATCATATTACGCCTATACTGGCTCACTTGCACTGGCTTCCTGTGCACCTAAGATGCGACTTTAAGGTTTTACTACTTACGTATAAAATACTACACGGTCAAGCTCCTGCCTATCTTGCCGATTGTATTGTACCATATGTCCCGGCAAGAAATCTGCGTTCAAAGAACTCCGGCTTATTAGTGATTCCCAGAGCCCAAAAAAAGTCTGCGGGCTATAGAGCGTTTTCTATTGGGGCTCCAATACTATGGAATGCCCTCCCGGTAAAAATTAGAGATGCTACCTCAGTAGAAGCATTTAAGTCTCATCTTAAAACTCATTTGTATACTCTAGCCTTTAAATAGACTCCCTTTTTAGACCAGTTGATCTGCCGTTTCTTTTCTTTTCTTTTCTACTCTGCTCCGGGGTGGACCGCTAGCCTGTCCATCAGATGGGGACATCTCTACGCTGCTGACCCGTCTCCGCTCGGGATGGTTCCCGCTGGCTCCACCATGGACTGGACTTTCGCTGATGTGTTGGACTTTCACAATATTATGTCAGACCCACTCGACACCGAGGATGTCGTTGTGGCTTGTACAGCCCTTTGAGACACTTGTGATTTAGGGCTATATAAATAAACATTGGTTGATTGATTGATTGATTGATAACATGTATTCTCCAAGTAAAAGTGTAACATGTATTCACCAAGTAAAAGTGTAACATGTATTCACCAAGTAAAAGTGTAACATGTATTCACCAAGTAAAAGTGTAACATGTATTCACCAAGTAAAAGTGTAACATGTATTCTCCAAGTAAAAGTGTAACATGTATTCACCAAGTAAAATTGTAACATGTATTCACCAAGTAAAAGTGTAACATGTATTCACCAAGTAAAAGTGTAACATGTATTCACCAAGTAAAAGTGTAACATGTATTCACCAAGTAAAAGTGTAACATGTATTCACCAAGTAAAAGTGTAACATGTATTCTCCAAGTAAAAGTGTAACAAGTATTCTCCAAGTAAAAGTGTAACATGTATTCACCAAGTAAAAGTGTAACATGTATTCACCAAGTAAAAGTGTAACATGTATTCTCCAAGTAAAAGTGTAACATGTATTCTCCAAGTAAAAGTGTAACATGTATTCACCAAGTAAAAGTGTAACATGTATTCACCAAGTAAAAGTGTAACATGTATTCACCAAGTAAAAGTGTAACATGTATTCACCAAGTAAAAGTGTAACATGTATTCACCAAGTAAAAGTGTAACATGTATTCACCAAGTAAAAGTGTAACATGTATTCTCCAAGTAAAAGTGTAACATGTATTCTCCAAGTAAAGGTGTAACATGTATTCACCAAGTAAAAGTGTAACATGTATTCTCCAAGTAAAAGTGTAACATGTATTCACCAAGTAAAAGTGTAACATGTATTCACCAAGTAAAAGTGTAACATGTATTCGCCAAGTAAAAGTGTAACATGTATTCGCCAAGTAAAAGTGTAACATGTATTCGCCAAGTAAAAGTGTAACATGTATTCTCCAAGTAAAAGTGTAACATGTATTCACCAAGTAAAAGTGTAACATGCATTCACCAAGTAAAAGTGTAACATGTATTCTCCAAGTAAATGTGTAACATGTATTCACCAAGTAAAAGTGTAACATGTATTCACCAAGTAAAAGTGTAACATGTATTCTCCAAGTAAAAGTGTAACATGTATTCGCCAAGTAAAAGTGTAACATGTATTCACCAAGTAAAAGTGTAACATGTATTCACCAAGTAAAAGTGTAACATGTATTCTCCAAGTAAAAGTGTAACATGTATTCTCCAAGTAAAAGTGTAACATGTATTCACCAAGTAAAAGTGTAACATGTATTCACCAAGTAAAAGTGTAACATGTATTCACCAAGTAAAAGTGTAACATGTATTCACCAAGTAAAAGTGTAACATGTATTCACCAAGTAAAAGTGTAACATGTATTCACCAAGTAAAAGTGTAACATGTATTCACCAAGTAAAAGTGTAACATGTATTCACCAAGTAAAAGTGTAACATGTATTCGCCAAGTAAAAGTGTAACATGTATTCTCCAAGTAAAAGTGTAACATGTATTCGCCAAGTAAAAGTGTAACATGTATTCGCCAAGTAAAAGTGTAACATGTATTCACCAAGTAAAAGTGTAACATGTATTCACCAAGTAAAAGTGTATGATGTATGACTTATGATGTATAACTTATGATGTATGACTTATGATGTATGATGTATGATGTATGATGTATGACGTATGATGTATGATGTATGACGTATGATGTATGATGTATGACGTATGATGTATGATGTATTCAGATTCAGAGCTTTATTTGTCCATTCTTAACATGTACAAGACACATAAGAACTGAAATTACATTTTCGGCACAATCCTGCTAAGAGCAGACATACGTTACAGGGAGACAAGACGGGACCGCCAACGGATCAGCCACTTAGGACGCTTCTTAAAAAGGTGGGAAAAAGGTGACATTGGGGAAGGGGGGGGAGAGTAAAAAAAATATCAGTCTGAGGCTGGACCCTCAGGAATGGTCCAGACTGAGTCCGAGGAAAAAACCTCACATAGCATGGCACACATAAACATGGTACATGTAATCACAACAACTCGCAACAGAGTCATCCAACAGGACTTTGGAGGCCGGCAGCTGCTGTTGAGCGCTACTCAGCCCCCACAACCCCGGAGGAATTAAGCAGTGGTGAAGGCGTTGATTTGGGGAGGGGTGTGTGCGTGCATGTATGCCCAATTAACTTGGGTGAGATGTTGGAATTGTCTTTATGGGCCGAGGCCGGCCCCAAGAGTTCAAGAGTTCAAGAGTCCGACCCAGGTGCTTTTGAAAAAAAAGGGAAAAGGTCAAAAGCGTCCATCTTTGAGGAGTCCTCAGGGGAGTGTTTTCAAACAGCCTGTTCCTCAAGGCCATTCGAGGGAGTGAAATCGTAGATTAAGATGTTGTTTTTTCTTCGAGCAGTCAAAACAATGACATTCCTGCTCTGTATGCTGGCTCTGACAATTCCAATTTATTCTTTCTCTAACTTCATCAAGATGGAATCTACCTTGCGATTCAAATCAGCAATCGCTCCAGTCTGTGATCCCACAGCACGACCCAATCCTTCCATTGCGTTGAACAGCCTGTTGGCCCCTTGAGTGGCTGCCATCGTCTTCCCAATTTGACGATACACCAGAGCAATGCCCAGCCCAATCAGCAAATGCCCTGCGATCACAGCTCCAAATAGGTAGATGTCTTCCACGTCCTCGATGGAAAGGACTGAGAGGCACATGATTCTCCAAGTATTCCAGGAATCTCTCACGTACCCCGCAGCAATGGTTCCATCAGGGCAGCCAGGCTCCCCCGAGCCTCTTTTCCTTGTCGAAAAGACTGTGTCAATTGCGTCGAGAGTCCAGTTGATCAAATTCATTTTGATGTTTAGATTTGAGGACAGCTCAAGAAAAGAGGCTTCAAAAAGTTTAGACAAAGACAAGGACACAAGAAAGCAAGCGGGAAGGAGGAGGAGCAGGGAGAAATGCGACCACCCTCACCAAGAGGCAAGACAGAAAGATGACGTATGATGTATGATGTATGATGTATGATGTATGATGTATAACTTATGATGTATGATGTATGACGTATGATGTATGATGTATGATGTATGATGTATGACTTATGATGCATGACTTATGATAAATGACGTATGATGTATGATGTATGATGTATGACGTATGATGTATGATGTATGATGTATAACTTATGATGTATGATGTATGACTTATGATGTATGACTTATGACATATGATGTATGATGTATGACTTATGATGTATGATGTATGACATATGACGTGTGATGTATGATGTACGATTTATGACTTATGATGTATGACTTATGATGTATGACATTTGGCGTATGATGTATGACTTATGACATATGACTTATGACGTATGACTTCTGATGTATGACTTATGATGTATGATGTATGACGTATGATGTATGACATATGATGTATGATGTATGACATATGATGTATGACTTATGACTTATGATGTATGACTTATGATGTATGACGTATGACGTATGATATATGATGTATGACGTATGACTTTTGATGTATGATCTATGATGTATGATGTATGATGTATGACTTATGATGCATGACTTATGATAAATGACGTATGATGTATGATGTTTGATGTATGACGTATGATGTATGATGCATGATGTATAACTTATGATGTATGATGTATGACTTATGATGTATGACTTATGACATATGATGTATGACTTATGACATATGATGTATGATGTATGATTATGATGTATGACGTATGACATATGACGTGTGATGTATGATGTACGATTTATGACTTATGATGTATGACTTATGATGTATGACATATGGCATATGATGTATGACTTATGACATATGACTTATGACGTATGACTTCTGATGTATGACTTATGATTTATGATGTATGACGTATGATTTATGACGTATGATGTATGACATATGACGTATGACTTTTGACTTATGATGTATGACTTATGGTGTATGATGTATGACGTATGATATATGATGTATGATGTATGACTTATGATGTATGACCTATGATGTATGATGTATGATGTATGACGTACGATGTATGACTTATGACGTATGATTTATGATGTATGACTTATGATGTATGATGTATGACATATGATGTATGATGTATGACATATGACGTATGATGTATGACTTATGACGTATGACGTATGATGTATGACATATGATGTATGACGTATGACATATGACTTATGACTTATGATGTATGACGTATGATATATGATGTATGATGTATGATGTATGACATATGACGTATGATGTATGGCTTATGACGTACGATGCATGACATATGACATATGATGTATGACTTATGATGCATTACTTATGATGTATGATGTATGATCTATGATGTATGATGTATGACTTATGATGCATGACTTATGACATATGATGTATGACTTATGATGCATGATGTATGACGTATGATGTATGACTTATGACATATTATGTATGACTTATGATGTGTGACTTATGACGTATGATGTATGACTTATGATGCATGACTAATGACGTATGATTTATGATATATGACTTATGATGTATGACGTATGACGCATGATATATGATGTATGATGTATGACTTATGATGTATGACCTATGACGTATGATGTATGACATATGATGCATGACTAATGACGTATGATGTATGACTTATGATGCATGATGTATGACTTATGACATAGGATGTATGACGTATGATGTATGACTTATGATGTATGACATATGATGTATGATGTATGATTTATGATGTATGATGTATGACTTATGATGCATGACTTATGACATATGATGTACGACTTATGATGCATGATGTATGACGTATGATGTATGACTTATGACATATGACTAATGACGTATGATGTATGATGTATGATGTATGACTTATGACATATGACTAATGACGTATGATGTATGATGTATGATGTATGACTTATGACATATGACTAATGACGTATGATGTATGATGTATGATGTATGACTTATGACATATGACTAATGACGTATGATGTATGATGTATGATGTATGACTTATGACATATGACTAATGACGTATGATGTATGATGTATGATGTATGACTTATGACATATGACTAGTGACGTATGATGTATGACTTATGATGTATGACATATGACTAATGACGTATGATGTATGATGTATGATGTATGACTTATGATGTATGACTTATGATGTATGATTTATGATGTATGATGTATGACTTATGATGTATGACTTATAGAGAGTAAGCATGGAGATGGTAAAAAGTTCATTTTGAAAATAGTCTTTGAAAAAAAACAAGATTTTTGTTTGTAATTGATTTTTGAAAATGATGAACTAATTGATTATTGAAATCAAGTAAAATTGTGATTTGAAGGTGAATGTTTATTGATCTCCCCTAATGATCTAGACTGGACTACAATTTGTTAGTCCTAATAAATACGATATATGGACACATCCTATCCCAGGAGAAGGACTTCAAGTACATCAGCTGCTCCAAGTCCCAGTCCATGGTTCTCGCCAGGAATCTGAGGGTTGGGGAGAAGATCTTGGAAGAGTTCAAGTACCTCAGAGTCTTGTTCACCAGTGAGTGGATGTGATATCGCTGCCGCGTCTGTAGTCATGCCGACCATGTATCGGTCTGTCATGGTGAAGAAGGAGCATAGCCGGAAAGCAAAGCTCTCAAATATCGCTCAATCTACGTTTCCATCCTCACCTATGGTCATGATCTTTGGGTTATGACCAAAGGACAAGATCACTGGGACAAGATCTACGTTCCCATCCTCACCTATGGTCGTGATCTTTGGGTTATGACCAACAGGACAAGATCACTGGGACAAGATCTACGTTCCCATCCTCACCTATGGTCGTGATCTTTGGGTTATGACCAAAGGACAAGATCACGGGGACAAGTTCTACGTTCCCATCCTCACCTATGGTCGTGATCTTTGGGTTATGACCAACAGGACAAGATCACTGGGACAAGATCTACGTTCCCATCCTCACCTATGGTCGTGATCTTTGGGTTATGACCAAAGGACAAGATCACGGGGACAAGATCTACGTTCCCATCCTCACCTATGGTCGTGATCTTTGGGTTATGACCAACAGGACAAGATCACGGGGACAAGATCTACGTTCCCATCCTCACCTATGGTCGTGATCTTTGGGTTATGACCAACAGGACAAGATCACGGGGACAAGATCTACGTTCCCATCCTCACCTATGGTCGTGATCTTTGGGTTATGACCAACAGGACAAGATCACGGGGACAAGATCTACGTTCCCATCCTCACCTATGGTCGTGATCTTTGGGTTATGACCAACAGGACAAGATCACGGGGACAAGATCTACGTTCCCATCCTCACCTATGGTCGTGATCTTTGGGTTATGACCAACAGGACAAGATCACGGGGACAAGATCTACGTTCCCATCCTCACCTATGGTCGTGATCTTTGGGTTATGACCAACAGGACAAGATCACTGGGACAAGATCTACATTCCCATCCTCACCTATGGTCGTGATCTTTGGGTTATGACCAACAGGACAAGCTCACAGGGACAAGATCTACATTCCCATCCTCACCTATGGTCATGATCTTTGGGTTATGACCAACAGGACAAGCTCACAGGGACAAGATCTACGTTCCCATCCTCACCTATGGTCGTGATCTTTGGGTTATGACCAACAGGACAAGATCACTGGGACAAGATCTACGTTCCCATCCTCACCTATGGTCATGATCTTTGGGTTATGACCAAAGGACAAGATCACAGGGACAAGTGGCTGAAATTAGTTCCCCCCGCCGGGTGGCGGGTCTCTCCCTTAGAGATAGGGTGAGAAGCTCTGCCATCCGGGAGGAACTCAAAGTAAAGCCGCTGCTCCTCCACATGGAGAGGAGCCAGATGAGGTGGTCAGGTTCTGGTCAGGATGCCACCAGGACACCTCCCTAAGGAGGTGTTTAGGGCACGTCTGACCGGTAGGAGACCACGGGGAAGACCCAGGACACGTTGGGAAGACTATGTCTCCCGGCTGGCCTGGGAACGCCTCGGGATCCCCCAACCTGATCCACACTTTCACCCTTACAGGCGGACTCTGAAGGCCGACCTAAGTGCGATGTGGTCCTCCATGAAAACCACTTTGTCACACGCTGCCATTACTGTGTCAACGTGTGTGTGTGTGTGTGTGTGTGTGTGTGTGTGTGTGTGTGTGTGTGTGTGTGTGTGTGTGTGTGTGTGTGTGTGTGTGTGTGTGTGTGTGTACTATAAAGGTGTTCGGGGATCATCCAGGTCGAGTAAAGCACCACATAAATACACAACATGTATTTGTACTAAATAAACATAAATACACAACATGTATTTGTACTAAATAAACATAAATACACAACATGTATTTGTACTAAATAAACATAAATACACAACATGTATTTGTACTAAATAAACATAAATACACAACATGTATTTGTACTAAATAAACATAAATACACAACATGTATTTGTACTAAATAAACATAAATACACAACATGTATTTGTACTAAATAAACATAAATACACAACATGTATTTGTACTAAATAAACATAAATACACAACATGTATTTGTACTAAATAAATATAAATACACAACATGTATTTGTACTAAATAAACATAAATACACAACATGTATTTGTACTAAATAAATATAAATACACAACATGTATTTGTACTAAATAAACATAAATACACAACATGTATTTGTACTAAATAAATATAAATACACAACATGTATTTGTACTAAATAAACATAAATACACAACATGTATTTGTACTAAATAAACATAAATACACAACATGTATTTGTACTAAATAAATATAAATACACAACATGTATTTGTACTAAATAAACATAAATACACAACATGTATTTGTACTAAATGGGTAAAAACAAAATAAATGATTAAAACAAAAACTTCAAACTGACTCCATAACAACTTCCTGTTTCAACAATAAGAGTGAAACATTATTGCATAAATTAATCAAATACTAATAGTATTTTGTACATGTAAATAATGAAGTACTGATAGTATTTTGTACATGTAAATAATGAAGTACTGATAGTATTTTGTACAAGTAAATGATGAAGTAGTGATAGTATTTTGAACATGTAAATAATGAAGTAGTGATAGTGTTTTGTACAAGTAAATGATGAAGTAGTGATAGTATTTTGTACAAGCAAATAATGAAGTAGTGATAGTAGTGTGTACAAGCAAAGAAAAATACTACAACATAGAAGTAGTGTGTGTGACAATCATTGGTACTTTAACTTGAACTTAGTAGTATTGAGTGCCATCAATTGATTAACGAGGACCTCGACTTAAACAAGTTAACAAACTTATTGGGGTGTTACCATTTAGTGGTCAATTGTACGGAATATGTACTGTACTGTGGAATCTACTAATAAATATGTACTGTACTGTGCAATCTACTAATAAATATGTACTGTACTGTGCAACCTACTAATAAATATGTAGTGTACTGTGCAATCTACTAATAAATATGTACTTCACTGTGTAATCTACTAATAAATATGTACTGTACTGTGCAATCTACTAATAAATATGTACTTCACTGTGTAATCTACTAATAAATATGTACTGTACTGTGCAATCTACTAATAAATATGTACTGTACTGTGCAATCTACTAATAAATATGTACTGTGCTGTGTAATCTACTAATAAATATGTACTGTACTGTGCAATCTACTAATAAATATGTACTTCACTGTGTAATCTACTAATAAATATGTACTTCACTGTGCAATCTACTAATAAATATGTAGTGTACTGTGCAATCTACTAATAAATATGTACTGTACTGTGCAATCTACTAATAAATATGTACTGTACTGTGTAATCTACTAATAAATATGTACTGTACTGTGCAATATACTAATAAATATGTACTGTACTGTGCAATCTACTAATAAATATGTACTGTACTGTGCAATATACTAATAAATATGTACTGTACTGTGCAATCTACTAATAAATATGTACTGTACTGTGCAATATACTAATAAATATGTACTGTACTGTGCAATCTACTAATAAATATGTACTGTACTGTGCAATCTACTAATACAAGTTTCAATCAATCAATCAATCAATCAATCAATCAATCAATCAATCAATCAAAAACAAACAAATAATAGTACTAGAAAAAAGTAGTGATATTGTGTAGCAGCAAATAAGTGTTAGAAAATATGAGTAGTAATATTGTGTACAAGTAAATGAAAGCAGTATAAAAACAACGTATTACAATTGAGTACAAGCAAATAAAAGTACTATAGAAATAGAAGTAGTGATTGTGTACACGCAAATGAAAGTACAAGAAAAAAGAAGTAGCAATATCGTGTACAAGTAACTACAAGTACTATAAAAACAAAGTAGTATTATTGTGTACAAGTAAATGAAAGCAGTTTAAAATGAAAGTAGTAGTATTTGAGTACAAGTAAATTAAAATACTATAAAAAGAAAGTAGTAGTATTTGAGTACAAGTAAATTAAAGTACTATAAAACGAAAGTATTTGAGTAAAAATACATCAATGTACTATAAAAACAAAGTAATAGTATTTGAGTACAATTACATTATAGTACTATGAAAACCAAGTAGTAGTATTTGAGTACAAGTACATTAAAGTACTATAAAACCAAGTAGTAGTAGTATTGGAGTACAAGTGCATTAAAGTATTATGAAAACAAAGTAGTAATTCTCACAGTAGAAAGTAAATTAAAGTAAAATAAAAAGAAAGTATTTGAGAAGAAGTAAATTAAAGTAAAATAAAAAGAAAGTATTTGAGAAGAAGTAAGTTAAAGTAATATAAAAAGAAAGTATTTAAGTAGATGAAAGTAGGTATAAAGACAAAGTGTTGAAGTAGTATATGAAGTATTGGAGTACATGAAAGTAGAAGTATTGAAGTATTTGAGTACGTACCGGATGCGCGGCGCGGCGCGTGCTGCTTCCTCCGCGGCATGTCTGCTTCCTTCCAGCGGCACTTGCTCGCTGCGCAGGCCGCCTGTGAGGCTCCTTGCTCGGCCAGCCCGCTCACGACTCCCGCATGGAACACGCCGAGAGAGGAGTCGCCTTCCCGGCTCGAGTCCCGGTGGAGTCCCGGTGGAGTCCCCGGTGGAGTCCCGGTGCGCAGCTGCGAGAGTGGCGGACAAACAGACGGCGGCGTCAGTCAAAAGTGGCCAAAAAGAACAAACGGGAGGAAAAAAAAAAGAATGTTTCTAGGTCCGTACAGCTGAGCGCGCACGCGCACGCGCCTGCACACTTACGTGATCACGCGCACGAACTAAACAGGTCCTGATGAAGATGAAGATGAAGATCTTCTGGGGGCGTGCACGCGCGTGGCATGAAATTGGTGCTTGATTGATCTTCCTGGCAGTGACGTCATAATCATAATAGGGAAGTGTTCGGATTTTATTGTAAGAAAGTTCTTCTCAAAGTTCATCTTCCTGCTCACGTGCTCTCCTCCGCGGGAAGACGATGTTTTCCCGGCAGATCTTCCCGCCAGTGTGCGCGCGGCTGCAGCGGTGCGCGCCCTAAGATCCGCCCAAACATCTGTCCGTCTCTCGCGCGCGCGCACGGAGCACCGGGACCGTCACGCCCACCACGTCACGTCACGTCACGTCACGCACACGCACACGCACACGCTCGCTGACTGCCGCGGTCGCGTGCGTGTCTCCTTTGGCTCCGCGCGCACACGCTCGGCGCGGCGGGAAAACCTTTTTTATTTTCGCTTTTTCAGGACGAACAAAGTTGCAGGTAAACAATTATTATCTTTTACTGGAAATTATACATCTCTTTATTATCTTTTCCTGGAAATTATACATCACTTTATTATCTTTTACTGGAAATTATACATCTCTTTTTTACTGGAAATTATACATCTCTTTTTTACTGGAAATTATACATCTCTTTATTATCTTTTACTGGAAATTATACATCTCTTTTTTACTGGAAATGATACATTTGTTTATTATGTTTTACTGGAAATTATACATCTCTTTTTTACTGGAAATGATACATTTGTTTATTATGTTTTACTGGAAATGATACATCTGTTTATTATGTTGTAGTGGAAGATGTTGTTTTATGAAGTATGTATAATTATAATTATTAGTGTTCATAACAACAATGATGATTGTCATCATAAAATAAAGTTGTCATGGTAACTAAAAGTAGAAACTATTATTAGTCTTCTATAGTCTAATAATAATTACACACATGATGACAGCAATAATATTAATAATAATAACGTTTTAATGGAAAATAATGATTTTAAGGAAACATTCCTTGACACTAATAATAATAATATTAATAATAATAATATTAATAATAATAATAATAATAAATGATAATGAAAACATTAAATGATAATAACAATAATAATCTTATAGACAATAAAAATGATTGAAAGGGAAAGTTGTATTTGATGTTTTAAATAATAAAACATAAAGAATAAATAATAATGTTTTATTGTTATTAGTAATAAAGATTTGAACAATAATAAAGTTTATTCATAATCTTCTTAATAATGTGATGGAACATAAAAATGTTTTCTTTTGATGTTTTCTACGCTCATTTCAGACAAAATCCTCAAATATTCCTCTTGAGTCACCATGACAACGATAATATGAAACTAATATTAACTTGATCATATTTTGATGTAACGTACATAAATATGATGATTGACTTGAGTCACCATGGCAACGATAATATGAAACTAATACCAACTTGATCATATTTTGATGTAACGTACATAAATATGATGATTGACTTGAGTCACCATGGCAACGATAATATGAAACTAATATCAACTTGATCATATTTTGATGTAACGTACATAAATATGATGGAGAATCTTCTCTGCTTCAGTTATTGATCATCACGTTGTGTTCCTGCCTTCAACATTTCTCTGTCTAATGTCAATTAGTTGGTCAAAATACATTTAGTAAAAATACATTTAGTGAAAAGACATTTATTACGGTCAAATTCACGTAAAAATGTTCAACAACTGCAGCTCAGTGTGTGTGTGTGTGTGTGTGTGTGTGTGTGTGGGTGTGTGTGTGGGTATGAAATTGTGTGAGTGTATGTGTGTGTGTGCACGGGTGTGCACGGGCATACGCGTGTGAGTGCGTGTGTGTGAGTGTGTGTGTGTGTGTGTGTGTGTGTGTGTGTGTGTGTGTGTGTGTGTGTGTGTGTGTGTGCGTGAAGCATGTACACAGGAGCTTATAGGAGGCAAAAGTAAAAGTGAAATATTTCATTTGCATGAAAATAAAAATGATTATTGAATATTATTTATTTGAAGAATTAAAGCTCTTATTTATTTGACATGAATTGACTTCAGCACTAAATTAGTTGTGTAAGAAATCAACAACAAAGTTGTAGGTAACACAACTGACCTGCGAAACAAACACAACATGTCCAAGAGGACACAATAAGGGTACATTAACACAATAAAAGTACAATAACACAATACAAGTACAATGACAATAAAAGTACAATAACACAATAAAAGTACAATTACACAATAAAAGTACAGTAACACAATACAAGTACAATAACACAATAAAAGTACAATAACACAATTAAAGGACAATAACACAATAAAAGTACAATAACACAATAAAAGTACAATAAAAGTACAATTACACAATACAAGTACAATAACACAATAAAAGTACAATAACAAAATTAAAGGACCATAACACAATAAAAGTACAATAACACAATAAAAGTACAATAAAAGTACAATTACACAATACAAGTACAATAACACAATAAAAGTACAATAACACAATTAAAGGACAATAACACAATAAAAGTACAATAACACAATAAAAGTACAATAAAAGTACAATTACACAATACAAGTAAAATAGCACGATACAAGTACAATAAGACAATAAAAGTACAATAAAACAATAAAAGTACAATAACACAATAAAAGTACAATAACACAATTAAAGGACAATAACACAATAAAAGTACAATAACAATAAAAGTACAATAAAAGTACAATTACACAATACAAGTAAAATAACACAATAAAAGTACAATAAGACAATAAAAGTACAATAACACAATAAAAGTACAATAACACAATAAAAGTACAATAACACAATTAAAGGACAATAACACAATAAAAGTACAATAACACAATAAAAGTACAATTACACAATACATGTACAATAACACAATAAAAGTACAATAAGACAATAAAAGTACAATAAGACAATAAAAGTACAATAACACAATACAAGTACAATAAAAGTACAATTACACAATACAAGTACAATAACACAATAAAGTACAATAAAACAATACAAGTACAATAACACAATAAAAGTACAATGACACAATAAAAGTACAATAACACAATAAAAGTACAATAACACAATTAAAGGACAATAACACAATAAAAGTACAATAACACAATAAAAGTACAATTACACAATACATGTACAATAACACAATAAAAGTACAATAAGACAATAAAAGTACAATAAGACAATAAAAGTACAATAACACAATACAAGTACAATAAAAGTACAATTACACAATACAAGTACAATAACACAATAAAGTACAATAAAACAATACAAGTACAATAACACAATAAAAGTACAATGACACAATAAAAGTACAATAACACAATACAAGTACAATAAGACAATAAAAGTACAATAACACAATAAAAGTACAATAACACAATTAAAGAACAATAACACAATAAAAGTACAATAACACAATAAAAGTTCAAGAACACAATACAAGTACAATAAGACAATAAAAGTACAATAACACAATACAAGTACAATAACACAATACAAGTACAATAAGACAATACAAGTACAATAAGACTAAATTTACAATAAGACAACCATGTGACGTAACATTGGTACATTCAAGTGTAATAAGAAGTGATAAAGAGTTGAGTTATTGTTATTTTGCACTGAGCAGCCAGGACAAGGATGAAGAGCAGCCAGGACAAGGATGAAGAGCAGCCAGGACGAGGATGAAGAGCAGCCAGGACAAGGATGAAGAGCAGCCAGGACAAGGATGAAGAGCAGCCAGGACAAGGATGAAGAGCAGCCAGGACGAGAATGAAGAGCAGCCAGGACAAGGATGAAGAGCAGCCAGGACGAGAATGAAGAGCAGCCAGGACAAAGATGAAGAGCCCAAGAAGACAAAATGGCCGCTGCATCTGCTGGGAGGGTCAAGAGGTCAAGTGCTGACCAGCCCACTTTCTTTCTCACACACACACACACACACACACACACACACACACACACACACACACACACACACACACACACACACACACACACACACACACACACACACACACACACACACACACACACACACACACAGAGAGAGAGAGAGAGAGGGGAGAGGTTAATTGAAGTCCTCCTCTATGCAGCCTATTCATCACTGTCCTGAGTGGCCTTCAAAATAAAAGTCTCATCTCCAAAGTAAAAAAAGGACAAACGAATGCTGCAGACAGGAAGCCAACAAAGTGTACTACAACAAAGTCAGTGCACTTCAACTAAGTCAGTGCACTCCAACAAAGCCAGTGCACTTCAACAACGTTAGTGCACTTCAACAAAGTCAGTACACTTCAACAACGTTAGTGTACTTCAACAAAGTCAGTACACTTCAACAACGTTAGTGCACTTCAACAAAGTCAGTACACTTCAACAACGTTAGTGTACTTCAACAAAGTCAGTACACTTCAACAAAGTTAGTGAACTTCAACAAAGTCAGTACACTTCAACAACGTTAGTGTACTTCAACAAAGTCAGTACACTTCAACAAAGTTAGTGCACTTCAACAAAGTCAGTACACTTCAACAAAGTTAGTGCACTTCAACAAAGTCAGTACACTTCAAC
>NC_084732.1:10816551-10854051 GCF_033978785.1 Entelurus aequoreus
GGAGTGGAGATGGAGACAACGACACCCGTGCCGTGGTGCTGTCCTTCACAAACAAGAAATACAAAATGGCTCTGCTGAGGCAATGCAGCAAACTGAAAGGCTCCAGAGTGTATGCAAACCAAAATCTCACCAAGAAGAATGCAACAATCGCTTGGAAGGCTCGCCAGCTGATGAAAAATAAGAGGATTCAAAACACCTGGACGGCTAACTGCAAAGTCTACATCAAACCAAATGGATCAGATACCACCAGACTGGTTAGGAGCTGGAAAAGTATGACTAGAAATAGGTAGAAAGATACCTATGGAATGAGACAGCTCAATGAACTCAGTTCAACCTGATTGTTCACAAATAAATAAGAATCAATTGGATAAGCTGATTGCTGTCTATGGAAAAGTAAGTATATCATCTGATCTTCATCAAGGATATGAAGACCCAAATGAAGACGTTGACCCGGATTATCATTTATATCATCCATCCATTTTCTACTATTATAACGAGGTAAACGACTGTGGATATTACACAGAGGTTAAATTCAACGACAACATTTATCTCAAAGGAAATCTTTCAATAATTCATTTTAAGGCCAGTAGCAGGGGTTAGTGCTTGTGCCTCACAATACCAAGGACTAGTGTGTGAATGTTGTCTGTCTATCTGTGTTGGCCCTGCGATGAGGTGGCCACTTGTCCAGGGTGTACCCCGCCTTCCGCCCGAATGCAGCTGAGATAGGCTCCAGCACCCCCTGCGACCCCAAAAGGGACAAGCGGTAGAACATGGATGGATGGATAGCCTATATGCTAAGTTTGATGAAATACAGTACTACCTTTCATCATTTGACAAGCCCTTCAACATAATTGCAGTGTCGGAAACCTGGATTAATGAGCAGAAAGGTGGTTGAAGGTTGCAACTTTGTATGCAAAAATAGAATCAACAAATCTGGGGGTGGAGTTCCATTGTTTATTGATGTAAATATTCATTTCAAGATTCTGGAAAATATGTCTAGAGTGGTTATGATGGAGTGTGTAACAATTCAAATCTCAGGGCTGAAAGGAAAACAAACATCCGTATGCTGTGTTTACGGGGCTCCGAATTCAAACATTGATATATTTGGAAATTACCTGGTGGAAATAATCGCAAAAATGAAACAAGGAAATGTATTTCTACGTTTTTTGCCTTGCATAGGAGAGTTTTAACTTGCACTTACAGATGTAGCGACCAACTGTAGTTACTGACAGTGGGTTTCTGAAGTGTTCCTGAGCCCCTGTGGTGATATCCTTTACACACTGATGTCGCTTGTTGATGCAGTACAGCCTGAGGGATGGAAGGTCACGGGCTTAGCTGCTTACGTGCAGTGATTTCTCCACATTCTCTGAACCCTTGTGAATGACTGAGCATTTCATGGAATCTACTTTTATACCCAATCATGGCACCCACCTGTTCCCAATTAGCCTGTTCACCTGTGGGATGTTCCAAATAAGTGTTTGATGAGCATTCCTCAACTTTATCAGTATTTATTGCCACCTTTCCCAACTTCGTTGTCACATGTTGCTGCCATCAAATTCTAAAGTTAATGATTATTTGAAAAAAAAAAAATGTTTATGAGTTTGAACATGAAATATGTTGTCTTTGTAGCATATTCAACTGAATATGGCTTGAAAAGGATTTGCAAATCATTGTATTCCATTTATATTTACATCTAACACAATTTCCCAACTCATATGGAAACGGGGTTTGTATTCATATATTTATATATGTATATATTCATTTATGTATATACAATATGTATATATGTATATATTTATATATGTATATATTCATATATTTATAGGTAGGTCTTTATTGTCATTGCACAAGTACAACGAAACTTTATTTTCAGCACAAACCCGTTCAAGATGAGACAACCAAACAGTGTACAGGGTTACAGAACAGGAACACTGATGGGTCGCCACAAGGCGCCCGTAAAAGATGGCAAAAAGGTAAACGCTGGGGAAGGATGAGTAAAAAAAATACAATCCCCCTTAGGGGCCCAGTCTGGAGTGGGAAAAAAACCTCCATAGCAAAGCACATATACATATTACAACATACATCTCCAGATATCTAGCAACAGAGGGGAGGGAGTGCGGGGCCATGGTGGTCGGATGCAGCTCTTCAGGCGCTGCCCATCCTTCCATCACCCCTATGGGATTTACGTCAAGGGTGTTGGATCGGGGGTGGTGTGTTTGTGTGTGGCGTATATTTTTTTGTGGATGCATGTGTGTGTGCAAGCCTGCCACGTGTCTCTGTTCCGCGGCCTTGATGTTGTGCAGCCGATAGTCCAAAGTCAACAACAACAACAGGTGTGTGTCCTTCAGGAGTGTCTCCAAGCCAGGGAAACAATCCAAGTCAGAATGTTTTGTATGTGAGTGAAAATAACATTTGCTTTTCACTCTAAATTGTCTTGGACTGGTCCTCAAATTCATCCTGCAGGGTAGACAGTCCGATGTGATCCAAATCACAAGAGTGTCCACAGTTCTTCCCACATCCTCCAATCATTTATGGCAGCTTTGGTGTACTTTGAAGACTGCCAGCAACTTCCAATTTGTGGATAAACCAGATGTCCTGTTGACTTAATTCCCAATAGGTGATATCTTCACGTCCTCCACTGAAGGGTCGCCAGGCACGCGGCACTCATTCTTCTCCCAAGAGTCCGTGGTGTGTCCAGCAACAACTGCTCCGTCACGACAAGCATGTTCCCCCAAATCCAAGATCTTGTCAATTTGGTTGAGGCCAGTTAAATAGTTCCAATGTTTAGATTTGGAGAGCAGTGCAAAGGCAACACCCTAAGAAAAGTATTCAACAAGAACAGCATTAGATTGAGCTACAGCTGTATTAACAATATACGACAAATTATTTCAAATCACAAAAAAGCAATTGCAAAGGGGCCCACTGCCCATAGACAGAGCGACTCCAAAACCAACAAAAGCTGCAACTGTCGCAAGAAACCTGATTGCCCTCTCAACGGGGGGTGCTTACAAACATCAGTCGTTTACCAATCAAAGGTAACACGCGAGGACATTAACACATCCGACACATATGTAGGATTAACCGAGGGAGAGTTCAAAGCCAGATGGAACAATCACGAGGCTTCTTTCAGGAACCAAAGCCTGCGGAATACTACACAACTCAGCAAGCACATTTGGAACCTCAAAGACAATAATGTTGAATATTCAATAACATGGCAAATTCTTGCATTCAGCACACTTTACAACAGTGGTAATAAAAGATGCAACCCATGCTTAAAAGAGAAACTGTTTATTATATACCGCCCAGACCTGTCATCCCTCAACAAGCGCAGCGAAATTGTATCAGCGTGCCGTCACAGACGGAAACACCTCCTAGGTAACACAAGAGCCAATCACCACGCCCCTACGCCTGCCTGTACCCACCCGCTCTGTGCCCTATACAAACCATGGTATGTGAATGCTTCTATTAAAATCTCCTGATGATTGAGGGAACCCCTCATGAAACAGGCCTGTAGAGATGAAGTAGTCTTGTGATTTTTTCCCACACATACATATATATATATATATATATATATATATATATATATATATATATATATATATATATATATATATATATATATATATATATATATATATATATATATATATATATATATATATATATATGTATATATATATATATATATATATATATATATATATATATATATATATATATATATATATATATATATATATATATATATATGTACATATATATATATATATATATATATATATATATATATATATATATATATATATGTACATATATATATATATATATATATATATATATATATATATATATATATATATATATATATATATATATATATATATATATATATATATATATATATATATATATATATATATATATGAACTATTACAACAAAAATATAACAAATATTAAAAAGACATAAGAAATATGAGTGTGGCCAGTTAGCGCCACACTCGGACTTCTTGCTGGTCACAACTGCTGAAGAACCTGGACGGGGATTTGGAGCGCTGAGTGACGGCTGTGGAAAATGGACTTGAACCATGGCATTGCCATGACGACGGCCTGCAGGTTTATCCTGGTCCTGATGGTCTTTGCCAAGGATTTATCCTGGTCCTGATGGTCTTTGCCAAGGATTTATCCTGGTCCTGATGGTCTTTGCCAAGGATTTATCCTGGTCCTGATGGTCTTTGCCAAGGATTTATCCTGGTCCTGATGGTCTTTGCCAAGGATTTCCCTCTCAAGTGTCGCTCTTCCTTCCTGTCACAGGATCAAGTGCTAAGCTGCTGGCCACTCAAGGCTCACAGCATCCGTGTGTGTGTCTGTGTGAGTGTGTTACAGTGTGTGTGTGTTACAGTGTGTGCGCATGTGTTTGTGTGGGTGTGTGTGTGTGTGTGTGTGTGTGTGTGTGTGTGTGCGTGTGTTTGTGTGTGTGTGTGTGTTAGTGTGTTAGTTAGTGTGTGACCTGGTGCACCACATTGAAAGGGAAACTCAAAGTTGAAAGGTCAAGCAAACATATGGGCGATCAATATGGCTGCTGGCAAGCAAAACACACACACACGCACACACACACACGCATATTAACACACACACACATTTATTTGACATTATTTTCCAAATATATTTATATTTATGTGACAATATTTTCCAAATATATTCATATTTATGTGACAATATTTTCCATATATATTTATATTTATGTAACAATATTTTCCAAATATATTTATATGTATGTGACAATATTTTCCAAATATATTTATATTTATGTAACAACATTTTCCGAATATACTTATATATTTATTTATATTTATATATTTATACAAGTATAACCCATTTATATGTATGTGACAATATTTTCCAAATATATTTATATTTATGTGACAATATTTTCCAAATATATTTATGTGACAATATTTTCCAAATATATTTATGTGACTATATATATTTTCCAAATACATTTGTATTTATTTGACATTATTTTCCAAATATATTTGTATTTTCTTCACAATATTTTCCAGATGTATTTGTTTCTATTTGACTATATTTTTCAAATATTTTTACATTTATTTGACAGTATTTTCTAGAAATGTTTGTTTTTATTTAAAAATAATTTCTAGATATATTCATATTTGATTGACAATATTTTCCAAATATATTCATTTTTATTTGACAATTTTTTTCAAATATGTTTGTATTTAATTGACAATATTTTCCAAATGAGTTTGTATTTATTTGACAATATATTCCAAATATATTTATATTTATTTGATAATATTTTCCAAATATGTATGTATATATATATATATATATATATATATATATATATATATATATATATATATATATATATATATATATATATATATATATATATATATATATATATATATATATATATATATATATATATATATATATTCATATATTTGACAATATTTTCCAAATATATTAGCATTTATGTGACAATATTTTCCAAATATATTTATATTTATGTAACATTATTTTCCAAATACATTTATATTTACGTGACAATATTTTCCAAATACATTTATATTTATGTGACAATATTTTCCGAAAGTGTTTGTTTTGGTTTGACAATATTTTCCAAATATATTTATATTTTATTGACAATATTTTCCAAATGTATGAATATTAATGTGACAATATTTTCCAAATATACCGTATTGGTATTTATTTGACAATATTTTCCAAATATATTTATATTAAAGTAACAACATTTTCTAAATATATTTGTATTTATGTGAAAATATTTTCTAAATATATTTCTATTTATTTGACAATATTTTCCAAATATATTTATATTTTATTGACAATATTTTCCAAATATATTTATATCTATGTGACAGTTTTTACAAATATATTAATATTAATGTGACAATATTTTACAAATATATTGGTATTTATTTGACAATATTTTCCAAATATATCTATATTTATGTGACAATATTTTCCAAATAAATGAATATTTATGTGACAATATTTTCTAAATATATATATATATATATATTTATGTGACAATATTTTCCAAATAAATGAATATTTATGTGACAATATTTTCCAAATATATTGGTATTTATTTGACAAAATTTTACAAATATATTTGTATTTGATTCGTCACAACGGGGTTTTTGCAGCTTACTGCGGGGTTCGTTCTCCCGAAATGCAGACGGACCACTCCGGACATAATAATAATAATAATAATAATAACTGGGATTTATATAGCGCTTTTCTAAGTACCCAAAGTCGCTTTACATGTTAAAAACCCATCATTCATTCACACCTGGTGGTGGTAAGCTACTTTCGTAGCCACAGCTGCCCTGGGGTAGACTGACGGAAGCGTGGCTGCCAATTTGCGCCTACGGCCCCTCCGACCACCACCTATCATTCATTCAGACATGGTTTGCAAGTAAAAACATGATTTAATTCTGAAAAAATCAAAGTAGTACAAAAAACGGAAAACAAGCCGAAGGCACTACGTGCTGATCGCACTTGGAGCTATCGCTATCACTTAGCATGGACTTGAGACAAGTAATACTCACGCAGACAAAGCTACCACTTAGCATTGGCTAGGAGACAAGCAACACTTTGGTAGAAGGTTGCATGAAGCAAACAATGACTGACCGGCAAAGGCAGGCTTAAATAATGCCTCTGATTAGTGCTCGGGAAGCAGGTGAGCGGGCGAACACTAATCAGAGACAGGTGGAAAAATAAGTAACCATGGTAACTAAAACAAACAAAGGTGCACAAAAACAGGAACTATGACCGGACCACGGATCATGACATGATTGACAATATTTTCCAAATTAATGAATATTTATGTAACAATATTTTCCAAATAAATGAATATTTATGTGACAATATTTTCCAAATAAATGAATATTTATGTGACAATATTTTCCAAATGTATGAATATTAATGTGACAATATTTTCCAAATATACCGTATTGGTATTTATTTGACAATATTTTCCAAATATATTTATATTTGATTGACAATATTTTCCAAATATATGAATGTTTATGTGACAATATTTTCCAAATATATCTATATTTATGTGACAATATTTTCAAAATAAATGAATATTTATGTGACAATATTTTCCAAATAAATGAATATTTATGTGACAATATTTTCCAAATAAATGTATATTTGATTGACAATATTTTCCAAATAAATGAATATTTATGTGACAATATTTTCCAAATAAATGAATATTTATGTGACAATATTTTCCAAATATATTTATATTTGATTGACAATATTTTCCAAATAAATGAATATTTATGTGACAATATTTTCCAAATAAATGAACATTTATGTGACAATATTTTCCAAATGTATGAATATTAATTTGACAATATTTTCCAAATATACCATATTGGTATTTATTTGACAATATTTTCCAAATATATTTATATTTGATTGACAATATTTTCCAAATATATGAATGTTTATGTGACAATATTTTCCAAATATATCTATATTTATGTGACAATATTTTCAGAATAAATGAATATTTATGTGACAATATTTTCCAAATAAATGAATATTTATGTGACAATATTTTCCAAATAAATGAATATTTATGTGACAATATTTTCCAAATAAATGAATATTTATGTGACAATATTTTCCAAATAAATGAATATTTATGTGACAATATTTTCCAAATAAATGAATATTTATGTGACATTATTTTCCAAATATATTTATATTTGATTGACAATATTTTCCAAATAAATGAATATTTATGTGACAATATTTTCCAAATAAATGAATATTTATGTGACACTATTTTCCAAATATATTTATATTTGATTGACAATATTTTTCAAATAAATTAATATTTATGTGACAATATTTTCCAAATAAATGAATATTTATGTGACAATATTTGCCAGCAAAGTGAAAGTGGTCACTATTGTTGTGTGAGAATGATGAATGATGCAATTTCACATGAAAAGAGGCCAAACAGGAAATCAATATTCTTCACCTATCACATTTATTTTCAATCAGCACAAGTTATTTCCTGTAAAAAGTGGAATATGAATGACATCATATTATCAAAAAGAAGGTCACTTTGTCCAAAATAACTTTGAAGAAAAAGTTTTGATTTAAATATTTTTTAAATCTCATTAATTTATCGAGTCAGCGTCTTAGTATTTGACATGTAACATATGATAAAATATATTTTATAGATTAATAATATAGTATAATATATGATACAATATCTTTTATAGTTTATTAACCAGGTCAGATGATATTTAATTTAATAATAATATATGTAATATTTGACATGTAATATATGATGAGGTATAATTTACAGTTTAATAATATAATATAATATATGATACAATATAATTTATAGTTTAATAACCAAGTGAGATTATACACTGAACAAAAATATAAACACAACCATTTTGTTTTTGCTCCTTTTTTCATGAGTTGAAGTCAAATATGACAAACTTTGACTAAACACACTAAAAACCTCTCAAATATTGTCGTGTCTAAATCTGTGTTAGTGAGCATTTCTTCTTTGACTAAACACACTAAAGACCTCTCAAATATTGTCGTGTCTAAATCTGTGTTAGTGAGCATTTCTTCTTAGCCAATATGAGAAGAGACATGGGGCATATCAAAGTGCTGATTAAACAGCACTAGGCCCCAGGTGTTCTTAGGCTGCCACAATAAAAGTCCACTCTGAAATGTAGAGTTTTATCACACAGCACAATGCCACACGTTGTGCGGAGGCGTACATGTGGCATGCTGACTGCAGGAATGTCCACCCGAGCTGTTGCTTGTGAAGTGAATGTTCATTTCTCCACCATAAGTTGTCTCCAAAGGTGTTTCAGAGAATTTGGCAGTACATCCAACCAGCCTCACAACTGCAGACCACATGTAACCAGGACCTCCACAGACATGATGGTCTGAGACCAGCCACCCGGACAACTGCTGCAACAATTGGTTAGCATAACCAATTAATTTATCCACAAACCGTCCCAGCGAAGTTCATCTCGTGGTCCTCATCAGGGTCTGGACTTGACGGCGTGTTCCACTTCCTGCCCATATCCGAGAACTTGGCACAGGTTACACGTAAAGCCACGGAGTGCTTTTTGGTCACATGACTAACGATGGGAGGTTGCGCAATCACAGCTCTGTTGTTAACGCGCTCACTCGTCACCGTGGCGCCTGCGCTCGGTGTGACAACGCGACATGGCGGCATCCGAGGCGACGCCTGTCAGCGCACCACCTGACGCGGCAGGAAGTGGCGTGTTAAAAGCCAAAGTGGGTTTCTTGTGTCCTTCTTGTGGGCTTTTCACGGCCATGTTCTCATCACAACAGGAAGTCAACCAAAGTGTCTTCTTTCCGCTTCTTCTCCTGGAGAACATGTGCTTCTCATCCAGCCAGGAACCTTTGCAGCACACACACACACGCACACACACACACACACACACACACACACACTTTTTTTATGGTGCTAACACGTCACTCTTGCATCCGCAGTCTGTGATCTGATAGCTATTTTACACACACACACACACACACACACACACACACACACACACACACACACACACACACACACACACACACACACACACACACACACACACACACACACACACACACACACACACACACAGAGAGAGAGACAGACAGAGCAGTCTGCTTTCAGCCCGTGGCGGTGGTGGGGGGTGACGGAGAAGGAGGAAGTACACAGGAAGTACATTAGTTCGGTCTTCTCCACCTTTTCACTTCCTATCACCACCTGACGCCTCAGATGGCGTTTAGGCATCTCAGCCAAACAAACATGTGTCACAAGGACTCTGTGCTGCACTTTGGTGTCAGGACCGACATCACATGACGCCTCCAGACCACCGGATGAAATATTTAGGTGACAAGGGGGTCAGGCATGGGGGCGGTGGAGCGGGTGGGGGGAAGGGTGGGTCGGGGTGTCTTCATCAAATGTGTTTAGTTGGCAGAAAGGTGACTTCACCTGAGGATGATCACATGACTTAGCTTCAAGGCTTTTACTTTGAAAGGAGGCCACTTCAACAATAACACTAATCAATTCAATATTGGGTTAATAATAATGTTTGAATGTGTGAGAAAATTGCAGTCCACAACAGGAGTGTCACGGTCCTGCATGTCTTCTGCTGCCAGCTCTGCCGGCGCCTCCGCTGGCAGCTCACCAGGACACGCCCCTGCTCGCTCTGGCCGCATCGCAATCAGCAATCAGCGCACCTGGGACTGATGAAGGCGAGCATTATAAAGACCAGCGGACCCGAAGATCCGGGCGCTGGAACGTAGTTAACTCTTCATAGTAAGCATACCGTCTCTGGCTTACCTCCCACGTACTTACCCTCTCTCTGTGTCTTCCCAGTTCCCATGTCTTATGTCCCTTGTGTTTCCCGTCAGTACTTCCAGTGTCTCCCGTGATCGAGCTGTGTGCCTCGACTTTCCTGTTGGATTCCGGACTGCCTCCCTCGATCCTTGACCCCTGCTTGGATACGGATCCCGTTGCTTCTCTCCAGCCCCCGACCGCTTGCTTGCCCATGGACTACCTTCTTGCCTTGCCCCTCTGGTCTGACGAAAGATTCGCTCAACACTCACGGTAACACGCTTATTAATTCCTACACATAGTCTCACACCATACAACCCCCTTGGATTTGTGTCACACTCCATTCTATAGTTTATTATATTATTGTTGTTTGATTATATATATATATATATATATATATATATATATATATATATATATATATATATATATATATATATATATATATATATATATATATATATATATATATATATATATATAATAAATTATAGAGCTACTACGCCCTCTTGTGGTCTGTGCCGTCTACTCCCCCAGTAAACATAACAACGAGGAGAACATGACAATTTCACACAGAAATGTCCAAATATCAATTCCTACACTGATCCCCTGACTTTGTGGCCCACATGCTAACTACTGAGCCACCGCACGGCCTCAAATGCTAGAAACATGATTCTCGGCCAGCTTAATTTTGCTAACGAAAACAAAATTGTGCAAACATTAAAACGTCAATAAAGCAGAAGATGTCATGACTTCTTTGACAGTTTTACAGTTTATGGTTGAACTTTATTGCGTACATAAATACGCTTACAAAATGACACATCACATATTTACACTTTCTCATGTTCGAAAAGATAAGATTTACTTTAGACTTGTGTTGTTTGTTTCCTGTGTGTTTGGTGTTGGGTTCTTGTCCAGCGCTCTTATTTTGTAGTTTTCACTTCCTTTGTCTGCCACTGAGCGCAGGCTCCCACCCCTGTCCCTGGTTGGCCATCTGGACACACCTGTCCCAGATTGGCAACCTGGACACACATTTACGTGGTTGGCAACCTGGACACACCTGTCCCAGATTGGCAACTTGGACACACTTTTCCCTGGTTGGCAACCTGGACACACCTGTCCCCGATTGGCAACCTGGACACACCTATCCCTGATTGACAACATGAACACACCTATCACCGATTGGCAACCTGGGCACACCTTTCCCTGATTGACAACATGAACACACCTATCACCGATTGGCAACCTAAAAACACATGTCCCTGATTGGCAACCTGGACACACCTATCCCTGACTGGCAACCTGGACACACTTTTCCCTGGTTGGCAACCTGGACACACCTGTCCCTGATTGGCAACCTGAATACACCTATCCCTGATTGGCAACCGGGACACACATATCCCCGATTGGCAACCTAAATACACCTATCCCCGATTGGCAACCTGAATACACATGTCCCTGGTTGGCAATCAGGCTGCTGTATATGCCAGCTCCGTGTCTAACAGGGATCTTATCTTATCTTATCTGATCTTTGTGGAGTGGTTTCCCACAACCTCTGCTAGTTTGCTACACTTCTCTGTGTTGTTGGATGTTACTTGTGCACTCCCTAGCTGCACTAGCTCTTGTTGATGTTGTCTGCATCTGCACTGCCAGCACAGATCCACTTTCCAACAATACAAAAGTGCTTTTCATCCAGCGAATCCATAGCATAATCAATAGAATAATCAATCCATAGCATAATCAATAGAATAATCAATCCATAGCATAATCAATGGAATAATCAATAGAATAATCATTCTGTGATCGTTGAAAACAAGTCTTTGATCTCCTTCCTTTTAGCCGCTTGCCGGACGATGAAATGATCAGACGATAAAATGATCAGACGGGGAAATCCCGGCCAGACAGAAAGGTCACTAAGAGTGCGTGGAAATGGATGAAGCCTAATCATTAACTCAACCTTTACCTAATCAATAATCATTTATCTGGCGGTGCGAGCGGCGGTCGGCCGTTAACCTCGGAGTGAGCGCAGGAAAGGTTTCTCAAAGAAGAAGCACTTATTATTAAGACGTTACACACAAGCTTTATTACATCTTTATTACATCTTTGTTACACACTAGCCTTATTACATCTTTAATACATCTTTATTACATCTTTATTACACACTAGCTTTATTACATCTTAATTACATCTTTGTTACACACAAGCTTTATTACATCTGTATTACATCATTATTACACACTAGGTTTATTACATCTTTATTACACTCTAGCTTTATTACATCTTTATTACACTCTAGCTTTATTACATCTTTATTACACACTAGCTTTATTACATCTTTATTACACTCTAGCTTTATTACATATTTATTACACACTAGCTTTATTACATCTTTAATACATCTTTATTACATCTTTATTACACACTAGCTTTATAACATCTTTATTACATCTTTATTACACACTAGCTTTATTACATCTTTATTACATCTTTATTAATTATTTATTACATCTTTATTACATCTTTATTACACACTAGCTTTATTACATCTTTATTACACACTAGCTTTATTACATCTTTAATACATCTTTATTACATATTTATTACACACTAGCTTTATTACATCTTTAATACATCCTTATTACATCTTTATTACACACTAGCTTTATTACATCTTTATTACACTCTAGCTTTATTACATCTTTATTGCACACTAGCTTTATTACATATTTAATACATCTTTATTACATCTTTATTACACACTAGCTTTACAACATCTTTATTACATATTTATTACACACTAGCTTTATTACATCTTTATTACATCTTTATTAATTATCTATTACATATTTATTACATCTTTATTACACACTAGCTTTATTACATCTTTATTACACACAAGCTTTATTACATCTTTATTACATCTTTATTACATACTAACTTTATTACATCTTTATTACATGTTTATTACATCTTTATTACATACTAGCTTTATTACACCTTTATTACATCTTTATTACATCTTTATTACATACTAACTTTATTACATCTTTATTACATCTTTATTACATACTAGCTTTATTACATCTTTATTAAATCTTTATTACATACTGGCTTTATATAATCTTTATTACACACTGGCTTTATTACAGCTTTATTACACACTAGCTTTATTAATTTTTTAATACACACTAGCTTTATTACATCTTTATTACATATTTATTACATACTAGCTTTAACACATATTTATTACACACTAACTTTATTACATCTTTATTACATCTTGATTACACATTAGGTTTATTACATCTTTATTACATCTCTATTACGTCTTTATTACACACTAGCTTTATTACATCTTTATTACATATGTATTACACACTAACTTTATTACATCTTTATTACATCTTGATTAGACATTAGGTTTATTACATCTTTATTACATCTCTATTACGTCTGTATTACACACTAGCTTTATTACATTTTCATTACACACTAGCTTTATTACAGCTTTATTACATTTTTATTACACACTAGCTTTATTACATATTTATTACACACTAGCTTTATTACATTTTTATCACACGCTAGCTTTATTACATCTTAATTGCATCTTTATTACACACTAGCTTTATTACATCTTTATTACATGTTTATTACACACTAGCTTTATCACATCTTAATTACATCTTTATTACACACTAGCTTTATTACATTTTTATTACACACTAGCTTTATTACATCTTAATTGCATCTTTATTACACACTAGCTTTATTACATCTTAATTACATGTTTATTACACACTAGCTTTATCACATCTTAATTAAATCTTTATTACACACTAACTTTATTACATCTTAATTACATATTTATTACACAGTAGCTTAATTACATCTTTATTACACACTAGCTTATTTACATCTTAATTACATCTTTATTACACACTAGCTTATTTACATCTTAATTACATCTTTATTACACACTAGCTTATTTACATCTTAATTACATCTTTATTACACACTAGCTTTATCAGATGTGATGATGAAATGTTAGTTTATATGACTTGTGTGTTCCACGTTGTTAGAATAATTATAATTATCATAACTTTATGCTTAAGGGCCGTTGATATAAATGATTGTCAATTGTGCTGAAGTGGTATTTTTGTATTTATGCAAGCTGGCAGTCCAAAAGATTGCCAGTTGTCTTTATCAGTGTTGTGTTTAGACTTGGCCTGCTGTCTGACAAGGCCGAACACCGCCGTGACGCAGACAAAGCAGAGACAAGGCCGAACACCGCCGTGACGCAGACAAAGCAGAGACAAGGCGATATGACCTGCGTCAGCTCATTTTCATTTAATCTATAATCATATATTGTGTCTAACTGGAGTTGTCGAGATTACCCCCTTCCCTCAGCGACAGCTTCAGTGATGTAATAGGGACCTTCCTAATAAATAGAGGAGGCGCGCGGGCTTGACTTTTAGAACGTAGTTTGGATCTGAAACTAGAATACAGCCCAAAACACGTGTCTCCTCATGAGCGAAATTGAACTCTGTCTCTGCATGATTCCTTGCTTCTTGTCTGATTATTAGATGTCATCAGTGTTTGAACATGACATCTTTTTGGTCCTTCGAGTCGGATGCCAACACGTCTGACGATTACAGCCGGGTGAGTAAAATCAGAAGACCATGGCACCCACATCTCCCATTGAGGAGCTGCTGTTTCTTCACCCGGGCTGGGATCTGACAACTGACGGGAAACCGAGGACAAGAGGAAGGAATGCAGATTTCAGTGAGTACATTTTGAATTACAAAGGAAAAATAGCGTGTGACTGAGGGTTACGATGCATAGAAGAAGAAAAAAAAGCTTGTAACTAAGGGTTACGACGCATAGAATAGGCGTGTAACAAGGGCTATGACGCATAGAAAAAGTGTGTCACTAAGGGTTACGAAGCATAGAAAAGGCGTGTAACTAAGGGTTACGACGCATAGAAAAAGCGTGTAACTAAGGGTTACGACGCATAGAATAGGCGTGTAACAAGGGTTACGACGCATAGAAAAAGTGTGTAACTAAGGGTTACGAAGCATAGAAAAGGCGTGTAACTAAGGGTTACGACGCATAGAAAAAGCGTGTGACTAAGGGTTACGACGCACAGACAAACCCTGTGAATCCTAGGCTCTAACGGGTAAAAAACCTAAGAATCAGAAGGACGACGGAATCCACGAAAACTGAAACTCCCGTAAAATTCAACATTGAAAATTAAGGACCACAGAAGAACGACGGAGTCCGCAAGAACTGAAACTTCCGTAAAACGAGTGTAAAAGGTGTGAACGTAAGAGTGTGTGGGAGTGATCGCCATCACTCCATACTAAAGTTGTGAGAAGTAATAGTGGGTTATTGTGGACAAATTAGGCAAGACACCTCCACTGGAGGAAAAACCTCCAGCAGAAGCGACGTGTACCACAATAATAAATTAAACCACTATCTTACAACAAATAAAAAGTAATCCTTATAAATTTGGCTCTGTAGGGGACAATGGATTACTCCAAATTCTCAAAATGGGAAAAGTAAACCAAAGGTTAGTCCAAAAGACGAGTTAAAATGTAAAGACTGGAAAGCAGTAGAAAAAACAAATCCAGACTTACTGAAATTTCTCGATCTCAAAATATGAATTTACCGAACGCCTCAAAGTAGGTGATATATTAAAACTGCGGGAATCAATAATACAAAAATGCGGAAATAACAAAAAGAAACTGGCCAGAATGGGGGGGTATACTTGGAGTGCTGGATGAGGATGGCTCAAAGAAAGGAAGAACAGGAAGAAAGGGAAATAAAATGAAAAGAAGAAGAAAAAGAAAGAGCTAAGAAAGATGAAAAGCTTATGACAGGCCCAGTTAGGAGAACAAATAGGCATGTTGTATCCAGATAGTGAGGAAGAAGTACAGACAGAAGCCGCCATACCCAGTGTTCTAACAATAACAAAACGTAGATCAGCGTTAAACAATTAAAAATCCACCGCCATACAATAAAAGTGTATCGGAACAACTAACAGTAAGATCAAAAAGGGACCCAAAAAAACGCAGACCTGAAATGGTCTATTACAATCTAATACAACCAAAATAGAAGATAACAACGACAACAAAAGCAGGTTCACCCTGCTGCATGTTGGTAAACCAAAATTGTTAACACGCCTGAAAAGTTTGATACCCGAACATTGGAAAAGAACTACACGGGATGAAAACTGGCAAAGTGTTGGAGATCGAACTTATATCGATGCAATAGGTGTCCCCAGAGGTGTACCTGACGAGTAAAAATTGGTAAATCAAACTGCATCTGGATTCGAATAATCCGTCTGCTGGTGGTGTACGATTAACAAGAATGTTGACAGAATAAACTACGTCCACTACAACGTACAGAGATTAGGAAATTGGACACAGGCCGGACTTGAAGTCATCGCTGATCAACTCGCCGCAACCTCCCTTATGGCCTTTCAAAACCGTATGGCGCTGGACATGTTGTTAGCGGAAAAAAGGAGATGTGTGCGCAATATTGGGTGAACAGTGTTGCACTTCATACCCAACTACACTGATGCAGAAGATAGCCTGACCAGATCACTGGAAGGCCTGCGCACCCTCAACGGTAAAATGGAAGAGCACTCATCTATGTGGGATAGATGGTTGGATGTGTTCGGCAAATACAAGTCCTTGGTATCATCAATGCTAGTATCTATGGCTGTGTTTGCAGCAATACTGACGTTGTGTGGATGTTGTTGTGTTCCCTGTCTGTGTTCTCTGCTAACCGTCTGATCACCACAGCGATTAGCTCAGCAGATGATACAACTGTTCAGATGCACCTTCTGGCGGACGACAAGAAAGATGAATCTGATGACGAGGATACCTACCTGGACGGTGTTCCTGATCTGTTTCCATACTCTGGTGACTATATATATAGAAAAAATATAAAAATATGATGACGTTGAACTCTGAGTGTAAACATAACTTGGCCCTAAAGAAATTAACTATTAACTGAAAATTGCAAGAATAAGTTATTGGGAATAAGAAGATTCTGGGGAAGTTATGTGCTAAACAGGAGGGAAATGTTAGAATAATTATGTATATATTATCATCATAACTTTATGCTTAAGGGCCATTGAAATAAATGATTGTCAATTGTGCTGAAGTGGTATTTTTGTATCTGTGCAAGCTGGCAGTCCAAAAGATTGCCAGTTGTCTTTATCAGTGTTGTGTCCAGACTCGGCCTGCTGATGGCCAAGGCCGAACACCGCCGTGACGCAGACAGAGCAGAGACAAGGCGATATGACCTGCGTCAACTCATTTTCATTTATTCTATAATGATATATTGTGTCTAACTGGAGTTGTGGAGATTACCCCCTTCCTTCAGCGACAGCTTCAGTGATGTAATTGTCACGACTTGGTCCTTGGGTTTTGTTTCTCCGGAAGGCAACGGAAAATTGTGGCCAACAACTTCCTGTCCGCCACTCATGCTGTGAAACTCTAGCCAACAACTTCCTGTCCGCCACTCATGCTTTGAAACTCTAGCCAACAACTTCCTGTCCGCCACTCATGCTGTGAAACTCTAGCCAACAACTTCCTGTCCGCCACTCATGCTGTGAAACTCTAGCCAACAACTTCCTGTCCGCCACTCATGATGTGAAACTGTAGCTAACAGTCCCACTTGGAATATTACCTTTGAAATTGTCTCCTAAAACCAATAGGAACCTTTTGAGAGAAGTGTGTTGTAACACTGGTGTGTAGTCACGTACAACATGGAACACACACATGTTGCAATGACAACACACACACACACACACACACAAAAACACACACACACAGAGTCGTCAGCGCGTGTTTGAGTGTGTGTGTGTGTGTGTGTGTGTGTGTGTGTGTGTGTGTGTGTGTGTGTGTGTGTGTGTGTGTGTGTGTGTGTGTGTGTGTGTGTGTGTGTGTGTTGTAATTGTAGAGCGGAAACTGTTGTGTAGTCACGTACAACATAGAACACACACATATGTTGCAAGGACAACACACACACACACACACACGCACACAGAGAGAGTGTGTGTGTAATGCCATCTTCATCATGCTCTCCCTCCTTATTGCCTTTAATGAGTCCCCCTCTCCTTTCATTAATTCTTTATTGATCCTCCTGACGCCGCCTGAATTATTTGCCAATTACAGAAAATAAAAGAAAAGGAAAATCAGCAACACACACACACACACACACACACACACACACACACACACACACACACACACACACACACACACACACACACACACACACACACACACACACACACACACACACACACACACACACACACACACACACACACACTCTACACGCACACACCCACATACACACACTCTGCACACACACACTCTGAACACGCACACAAACACTGCACACACACACACACAAACACTCTGAACACGCACACTCTGCACACACACACTCTGCACGCACACTCTGCACACACACTTTCTGCACACACACAAACACTGCACACACACACACAAACACTCTGAACACGCACACTCTGCGCACACACACACTCTGCACGCACACTCTGCACACACACTCTCTGCACACACCCACAAACACTCTGCACACACACACACACACACACACACACACACACACACATTCTGCACACGCAAACTCTGCACACACACACACACACACACACACACACACACACACACACACACACGCACACGTACAGATGTTTGGCAAATCTTTTGTCTTTGTTGTTCTACATGACCAGATGTAGCATGACCAGATGAAGCAACATGACCAGATGTAGCAACATGACCAGATGAAGCATGACCAGATGTAGCAACATGACCAGATGAAGCAACATGACCAGATGAAGCAACATGACCAGATGAAATAACATGACAAGATCGAGCAACATGACCGGATGAAGAAACCCCGACGGGATCACCACCTTATCATGGCAGGGCACTTTGCGCGTCTCCATGACCCCTATAGCTATGTCGGCTGGAGTCTTGTACTCTTGGCAAGGTTACCCAAGCCGAACAGGTCGAAGGGTAGAGTCCAGACTAAGAGTGATCCCGAAGACCTCAACGGTGGAGCAGGCAGAGGATTGTAGCCGTGAGAAGCACCACAAAGGCTGTAAAAGCGGACGAAGGCTCAGGGTGCACACCATGACAGAAAAGCAAGGTGGAGGCGGCACGCTTTGAGGCGGTTTCCCAAAAACATGTATTACTGCAGCTTCCTGCAGTTGTAAGAAGATGCCGGGCGTCTAGGGTCTTCCTTGCCACTGGAACCATCTCCTTACCATCAAGGCAGTGGCGTTGGGAAAAGCACACCCCTCATGCCACTCTAAAAACCATCATTGCGCAAGTATCTTCTTTACCTGAGTCTCTGACCTCAAAAGTCTGGCGGCGATGGAGCGTCCAGTAACGGGGGCGGGTTTGAATGAGCTGGAAGCTCTTTGCTGGAACTCTGCACGTCAGCGGTACAGGACAACGGTCTTTAGTAGCTAGGATTGAGTGGCAGCTGTTTCCGGCAGACTCCTGTGCGTCTGAGCAGACCCTGTATAGGGACCGCACTGCTCACCCCAATTGGGATAAGGCCTAGAAAAGGTGGCCTAAAGATTGTCCACTCATCACAGTACCCGGACAGGAAACCGCAGCTGTCGGGACATTCCATTACGCGGTCGAAAAACAAAGATAATACCATTTAGAATTGCAGCATGTAACATAAGGACACTCCTTGATGCCAGTCCGGACAGACTACAGCGCAGAACAGCACTTGTTGCCAGAAAGCTAAAGCGCTACAATGTGGATGTGGCAGCACTCAGTGTGACCCGACTCCTCGAGGAAGACTCACTCAATGAAGCAGGAGAGGGTTATACATTCTTTTGGAAAGGATACCCCATGGGCGGACCACACCTTCACGGAGTTGGTTTTGCAAACAAGAACAGCCTTCTGCTCAAGCTCACAGAATCACCAGTGGGTGTCAGTGAAAGGCTCATGACTCTTTGCATCCCCCTTGCAAAATGCAGACATGTCACTTTGGTAAGTGCCTTTGCACCAACTCTGCCATCCAATGATGAAGAGAAGGACTGCTTCTACCAGGCACTCAATGACATCCTCAGCCACATCCCGAGGAGTGACAAAATCATGCTGCTTGGTGATTTCAATGCAAGAGTCGGAAATAACTCGCACAACTGGAATGGTGTGATCGGCGCCCACGGCATTGGAGAAGTCAACCCCAATGGCATGAGACTCCTTAGTCTCTGTGCGGAACACAATCTTACCATCACAAACACCATCTTGCAACAAAAGAACAAATATAGGGCATCCTGTATGCATCCCAGGTCCAAAAACTGGCACCTGATCGACTATGTGATCGTGGGCTGACCTCAAGGACGTGCTCATTACAAGAGCTATGCGAGGGGCAGACTGCTGGACCGACCACCGCATGATTCTGACAAAGGTCAGAATGCATGTCCGGCCCCTAGCACGTCATGGTGGCCAAAAGAGGAAAGCACTCAACTGTGCCAGACTCTCCATCACCGACACTCGTGACAACTTCTGGCGCTCCCTAGCTGAGACGCTGGCAGACATTGAGCCGCTGATCACCTCAGAGTCTGGGATGGATGAGAAGTGGACCTCTCTATCCACCATCCTCTTTGACACTGCAGCCCAAGTCATTGCTTTCAAAACCAAGAAACACCAGTACTGGTATGACCAGAATGCTGGAGAGATCTCCACCCTCCTGTACAGAATGCACAAGGCACACAGAGCCACCCTGAACAACCCACAATCCCAATTCCATAAAAAGCAATGGCAAGCCCTTCGTTCTGAGGCCCAAACAACTCTCAGAAAACGGCAAGATGAGTGGTGGATCTTAAAGGCCAAAGATATCCAGTCTCATGCTGATAGAAATAATATGCACAGTTTCTATAATGCAGTGAAAACCATCTACGGCCCCAAAAACTGCTCCCTCGCACCTGCTAGATCTGCTGATGGAACATCTCTAATCAAGGATCAGGCTATGATAGTGGAGCGGTGGGCTGAGCGTTTAACACCGTGCTCAACCAGCCCACCCCAGTGGACCCAACTGTCCTTGCAAAGCTCCCTGAACATCCTAGCTTGCCAGATCTCAACCTCCCCCAACCTTCAAATAAATCCTGCATGCAGTCAAAGCCCTGAAAAACTAAAAATCCCCTGGACCTGACAGCATCCCGGCTGAACTTCTCAAGGATGGAGGCTACCTCTGTACTCGGACATTGCATTTCTACATTTCAGAGGTGTGGAGACGAGAGTGTGTCCCGCAACAGTGGAACGATGCCAACATTGTGACCATCTACAAGAACAAAGGAGACAAATCCATCTGCACCAATAGTAGGGGTATCTCTCTGTTGGCCATTGCTGGAAAGGTCCTTGCCAAGGTCATTCTCCGCAGACTCATCCCCGCAATATCAGAATGGGTCACCCCAGAGTCGCAGTGTGGTTTTCGGAAGGACAGGGGGACAGTTGACATGATCTTTGTGACACGTCAACTCCAAGAGAAATGCCGGGAGCAGCACAGGGACTTGTTCCTTGCCTTTGTTGACCTTTCAAAGGCATTTGACACAGTGAACAGGGACCTACTGTGGCAAGTCCTGAAGAGATTTGGGTGTCCACCCAAGTTTCTCACCATCCTTGCACAGTTCCATTCTGGGATGATGGCCAGAGTGGTAGTGGGAAGACACAGCTCAAAGCCTTTTGTGAGAAAACTGGAGTGAGGCAGGGCTGTGTGCTGGCTCCAGTTCTTTTCAACATCTTCCTTGTCTGTGTCACAACACTGCTACCCAGGAGGATGGAGGAGCAGGCTGGAGTTACCATAGACTTCAGGCTTGATGGTAACCTGTGTAACATCAGGAGGTTACAGGCAACTACCAAGCTGACCTCGGAGACCATCATTGAGCTGCAATACGCCGATGACTGTGCCCTGGTTGCCCATACACCAGAGGCTCTGCAAAACATCCTCTCGGCAGCTGTAACTGCATGTACCAGAATGGGACTGACGATCAACACACAGAAGACAGAGGTACTCTGTCAGTCCAATGCTGACCTCCCACAAAACCACACAAAAACCCTCACAGCAGCAGGGCAACAGCTGCACACAGTGCCCACCTTCAAATACCTGGGGAGCATAATGTCTGACACCTGCTCAATGGATGATGAGATCCAGAACGGCCTAAAGCTGTCACAGTCCCTGCAGTGTCTTGTGTCTATGTATTGTCTGTCTGGGTGTGGTTATGTGTGGGCGGAGTTTGAGTTCCTGGCTTCCCAGTCTGGCACACCTGGCGCTGATCAGCCCACTCACCTGCCTGCCATCGTCTAATCACCTCTACTCCACAAAAGCCCTGGTCTTCTCACACGACGCTGCTAGATCGTTTCACAGCTCTCCAAGTGATAACGCTTCTCACCAGTTCTCTTAGCATTTTGATGGTCTTGTTGATCTGCCGTTTGTGCTTTTTGCTCCTGGTGTCTTGTTCCTTAACTCACCCTTGTTTTCCTCTGCCTCCAGTGCGTACCTCCTCCAAGCCTGCCTGCCTACCAAACACCTCCACTCCAGCCAACGACGCCTTTCCCTCATCCCTCGTTTGCCTAAATTGAACCCTTTGGACTTTGAATCTGCCTCTCTTGTCTGCTTTTGGGTGTGCCAGCTTGTTAAATTGTGACAAAACGATCTGGCTCAAATGGACCCAACAGACTTGAAAAGGTCAAGGAGGTCATCAGCAACCAAAGTCAGAGTCTGGGAGATCACCAACAACTCCTTCAGACCCTTGTGGAATAGGTATCCAAGATTACCTCTAAACTCAATACCCTCTGTGCTGCTCCACGACAGGCTCCACCAGCAGAACCACTTCAAGGTAATGGCGCCGCCCCTACCCCAGCACCAGTTGTCCTAGCAGTTGAGCGTCATCTTTCACCTCCTGCAAAATATTCTTGCAACCCCAAAACCTGCCGTGAGTTCCTGAGTGAAGGTCCAAAGGCAGCAGCAAGAAGAAGATGCCTCCTAGGACTGAGTGAAGGTCCAAAGGCAGCAGCAAGAAGAATATGATATGGAGGTGCATCACAACTCTGGTTGTGACCCACAGGTCGTTAATTACTACAATTATTCTGCTCATACGTGTATCGACTGCTCTCGGTCTGATGAGGCAGCAGCACGAGCTCCTTGGGAACGTCCAGTCAGCAAATTAGGCCAACATTGTGACATGAAGATGGATTATTCCCCTGCACTCATTTCTGTGATTGTTCTATGTTTGCTGTCTAATTACATCACGTTATCTTCACTCTCAACTATGCTGCTTGTGTATCATCACCTTCACTCACATATAAACATACACACACACACATATATATATATATATATATATATATATATATATATATATATATATATATATATATATATATATATATATATATATATATATATATATATATATATATATATATATATATATATATAATGTAGAATTAATTTCTGTACAACTGTGATCAATACATGGATGAAGAGTTTCGAGGAATGTGACTAAGATATATATATATATATATATATATATATATATATATATATATATATATATATATATATATATATATATATATATATATATATGTATATATGTATATATATATATATATATATATATATATATAGCTTCTGTATGTGTATATAAGTGTTTGTGTGTGTGGGTGAGTGTGCATTTGTGTGTGCGAGTGTGTGAGTGTGTGTGTGAGTGTGTTTGTGTGAGTGTGTGTGCGTGTGTGTGTGAGTGTGAGTGTGTGTGTGCGTGTATGTGCGTGTGTTAGTATTCAGCAGTAGGAAGACTCCGTGGTTCCAAGAGCATAATTGATGTTGCAACAAGGACTTCCTCGGTCTCCCTGAGCAACAAATCAGCCGCCATTACCCACAGTGCATTGCTGCACTCCACAGTGACCGTTAGGAGCACAGCTTTTCTAACAAATGTGCAAAACGCTAAAAAGTTGCGAGGACAAACAGGAAGTGACACATTTACGGCGCCAAGGCAGCATAACCTTTGATTTTATTGTTTTTTTGTGCTGCACCTCCACAATAAAAGTGAGTTAAAGCAGACTTTTATGGCCAGCGTGTTATCAGAGCGCCATCTGTCTGCAGCCATGACTCACTGCTCACTTTATATTGCAATGATGATATCATATTGTACTGCATTTTTTGTAGTATTGTCAAGTACTTCCACATACCTTATACTTATATATATCATCTGACATGTTATTACATCATCACAGGCACTTCCTGTTGAGCACTTTATGCTCAGCAACAACTTGCATGTTTGCATATTGCCACAAAATGTATTTCATATAGGACTTTTACTTTGGTAAATGACATACATGACACACAGCAATCACTGCATAGTCCCAACTTGAAGTACTATCTGTGTTTTACTTGGTTTCTTGTACATTGTCACAAAATATATTTCATATTAGGACTTTTATTTTCTTAAATGACATACATGACAACCAACTGGAAGTACTCTCGGCTTGGTTGCTCCTGTTCTTCATCTCTCTCCCCAGACGTTGTCAGGCCGGCTGGAGGCGTGGCTTCAGGACACACTGATGGCCTCACCGTCCTCTTGGGGCGGGGGGTTGCAGTTGGGGACACCAGTCTTTCCTCCGGTGTCCACTCTGACTCGCAGACCGGACTACCTTCCGGTTGCTGTTCCCACATCAGCTTCACTCCAACGTCTCCCCTGCATTGGTGCTGCTCCGCCTCGCCTCCAGCCGGACTTCCCGGTTTAGATTAGTTTGTGTCTTGTTTAGATTAGTTTGTGTCTTTTTGATATTTCTTTGTTTTATGGTACATCACTTTTAGTTTCTTGATAAACTATTGTTCTACTCTTTTTGTTATCGTATGTTAATTAAAGACTTTGTAAATCCTCTGCATCTGGGCTTCAAGTATTTACCAGACCTTAACAGAGAAGAATGGCCATTTAAAAGGACCCCTAGAGGTGTACACCATCAGGCTCACCCTCCACACCCTGGCTTCGCGAATGGGCGAACAGAAGGAGACGTTTTGTGCTCTAGGCAACAGCATTTAGGCGCTGATGGAGCGACAGAACGCTCGCTGGAACAGGCTCCAGTCCCAGCTCCATTCCCTGGTATTCGCTCTACTGTGGTCGCCCCCGGTGCCACATTTGCTGACGTAACACCCCCCAACGGCGCAACTCGCTCCACAACCGACGCACCAGCCCTCTGTCCCCTGTCCTCAAGGCCCGAGAGGTTCTCTGGCGACACTGGTGAAGTGCACTCCTTTTTCTCTCAAAGTGAGCTGCACTTCGAGCTCCAGTTTGCCGCCTTCAGCACTGATCGAGGGCGAGTGGCGTTCCTCATGTCCCATCTGTCTGGCATGGGCTACTGGACAGGGGAACCGCCGCACATTTGTGTGCTCCTCTTATACTGCATTCGCCAAAACGATGGAGCAAATTTTCCAGCGTAACTCGCCAGGCAGAGAGTCTGCGCGGTCGCTGTGGAGAGTTGGGCAGGGAAAGCGCTCCGTGGCTGACTTTTCCATCGAGTTCCGCCAACTTGCTTTCCGGTGTGATTAGAAAGCTCCAGCGTTATTGGAAGCTTATTTCCTGGGTCTCATGGATCACATCCGGAACCAGATGATCCCCTTGGAGAGTCCAAACGAGCTAGACAACCTTATAGCCCTGGCGGTGCGCATTGAGAAGTGTCTCGGTGACCAGGGGGAGGACCAGCTTCTGCAGCAGGGACCCACCGCAGCCTGCAGCAAGAGGATGGTCTCTACCTACAGAAAGCTGACGTCTACACCCGCATGTCCCACTGTCAGGTATACCACATCGCCTGGGCCGGAAGAGGCCATGCAGCTGGGTGGCAGCCGTCTTACCCCTGCTGAGAGGAGACATTGGTGGCTATTATGCCTCTCCCTTTACTGTGGCGATGCGGGACATACCATCACCCGTTGTCCTGCGCACCCTGACAACTAGCGCTGCCCAGGGACACTCCCCCCTCGTTCCAGCTCACCGGCAGAGCCCTCTCTTCCGATGTCACCTGCAACTGACTTGTTGACCAGCCGCATGCAGCTCCCAGGTTTTATATGAACATTGACATGACTGCTCTGGTCGACTCGGGTGCTGATGATTGGTTTGTAGATGGATCCTTTGTTAAGACTCAAGCTGTACCCGTGTCTAAGTTAACCACACTCAAAGTAGTTTGCTCCCTTGATGGACGTCATTTGGCAAGTGTTACGTTGCAGACACACCCCCTTTCTCTCCACTTGTCTCACAACCACCATGAATCCACACATCATTTTCCTAATTCCCTCTCGTTCTGCACCTGTTGTTTTAGGGCTGACTTGGCTACTTAAATATAACCCCCGTAGTGATAGGGTGAAATCATCGATACTTACCTGGAGCACATTTTGCCACATGCACTGTCTAAGGTCTGCATGTCCTTTATCTCTTTTCACGTACCCCTTTTCTGGAGATGGTAGACCTCTCACAAGACCCACCAGTGTACCATGGTCTCCAGGAGGTATTTAGTACAGACAAGGCCTCCTCACTTCCTCCGCATCGGCCGTCAAATTGTAGTATCGATCTCCTGGAAGGTGCAACACTCCCTTCCTCACGCTTGTATAATGTCTCTCGCCCAGAGAGAGCTGCTGGAGGAATATATTTACCCCTCCCTCACTTCCAGCTTCATGCGCCCCTCGTCTTTGCCTCTGGCGGCAGGATTTGTTTTCATATCCAGGAAGGATATATCACTCACTACGAGCGCGTATTGACTACCGTGCACTTAATGACATCACAGTGAAGGATAAATACCCTTTGCCCCTGATGGACTCGGTATTTAACACACTACATCCCGCCAGAATTTTGACTGAACTTGACCTCTGTAGTGCTACCATGTTGTTCATATAAGGGAGAGGGGGCGAGACAAAGACTGCTTTTAACACTCCCCTCGGTCATGGCGTTTGGACCTGCTGTGTTTCAAAGACTTAACAATGTTTGGCGGGACATGCTTGTTTGTGTTGTATTTGTGTACTTAGACAAGATTCCTATTTTCCCCCACCACCATCGAGTGGTATGTCCTGCAGGTGTGCTTGGTGCTGCAGAGGTTGCGAGAAAACAGATTTTTTTTGTAAAGTGTGCTTTTCAAACCTCATCCATCTCGCGTTTGGGGTTTATTTTAGAAAATTTAGAGCTGATCTTGCAAAGATCAAGGCAGTGCTGAGTGGGCCACGTCTACACCTAGAAAGCTCCTACAGAGGTTCCTTGGATTTGCAAACTTTTACTGGAGATTGATCCGTCATTTTAGTCGGATGGCCGAACCTTTAACTAAATTAACCTCGACTAAAGTTCCATGTTTGTGGTCTCATAGCGCTAACGCCGCTTTGGATAGACTTAAGACACGTTTTACCACTGCTCCTGTTCGTCTACACCCTGACCCCTCCTCTCAATCTTTTGTCAAGGTGGATGCTTCCAACACCGGCGTGGGTATAGTCCTATCTCAGCGGTCACAGAAGGACCATAGACTCCACCCCTGCACCTTCTTATCCCATTGCCTGACCGCGGAGGAGCAGAATTATGATATCACCAATCGCGAGTTGCTTGCTGTCGTTCTGGCCTTGCAGGAATGAAGGCACCTACCAAAGGCCACGGAGCATCCTTTGCGGTACACACAGAACACAAAAACCTGGCATATCTGTGGGCTACCAAGAGACTTAACCCCAGACAGGGAAGTTGGGCCCTGTTTTTTTTTTTACCAGATTTGATTTGATTTGATTTGATTTGATTTGATATCTTTTATTTCAAATATGCAAAAAAATAGAGCAAGCCTGATCCAATACAGTGCTGTGGGGGGGAGGAGGTTAGGGTTAGGGTTACGGCGGGGGACGGCGTGGCGAAGTTGGGAGAGTGGCCGTGCCAGCAATCTGAGGGTTACTGGTTCAATCCCCACCTTCTACGATCCTAGTCACGTCCATTGTGTCTTTGGGCAAGACACTTCACCCTTGCTCCTGTTGGGTGCTGGTTAGCGCCTTGCATGGCAGCTCCCGCCATCAGTGTGTGAATGTGTGTGTGAATGTGTGTGTGAATGGGTGAATGTGGAAATACTGTCAAAGCGCTTTGGGCTCCTTAAAAAGGGGTAGAAAAGCGTTATACAAGTATAACCCATTTACCATTTACCATCTGTAGCCTTGACAGCCATTAGAACAATGAAAACAATGGAGAATAAAAACGAAAAAAATAAACAAAATGAGCAATGGACTTTCATGTTTTTATTCTTTTTTTTCTTTTTTACATGTTTTAAAAGAAGTGGGAAGAAGTTTACACGTATTTAATTCCACCACTTTTCCTTTAAATCACAAATTACTCTGAGCTAGAACTACCTTCACTCTATGTTCAAACTTAATGAACTTCTATTTACATAAATGATCAATACATCCATACATATATACATACATATATACTGTACATAAATGATCAATACATCCATACATATATACATACATATATACTGTACATAAATGATCAATACATCCATACATATATACATACATATATACTGTACATAAATGATCAATACATCCATACATATATACATACATATATACTGTACATAAATGATCAATACATCCATACATATATACATAAATATATACTGTACATAAATGATCAATACATCCATCCATCCATACATACATATATACATACATGATCAATACATCCATACATATATACATACATATATACATAAATGATCAATACATCCAGCCATACATAAAGGATCAATATATCCATACATACATATGCACACTACCACTACATACATGCCACACCATTACCACTAGTGATCATACCACAGCAGCAGCACCACTGCCTCAATGGGCAGCCCCACACTTCTGTAACCCTAAACCTAACCTTAGCCCCACACTCTTCTGTAACCCTAAACCTAACCTTAGCCCCACTCTTCTGTAACCCTAACCCTAACCTTAGCCCCACATTCCTCTGTAACCCTAACCCTAACCGTAGCCCCACTTTTCTGTAACCCTAACCCTAACCTTAGCCCCACACTCTTATGTAACCCTAACCATGTTCCTAGCCCCACACTCTTCTGTAACCCTAACCCTAACATTAGCCCCACACTCTTCTGTAACCCTAACCCTGACCCTAGCCCCACACTCTTCTGTAACCCTAACCCTAACCTTAGCCCCACATTCTTCTGTAACCCTAACCCTGACCCTAGCTCCACACTCTTCTGTAACCCTAACCCAAACCTTAGCCCCACACTCTTCTGTAACCCTAACCCTACCCGTAGCCCCACACTCTTCTGTAACCCTAACCCTAACCCTAGCCCCACACCCTTCTGTAAGCCTAACCCTAACATTAGCCCCACACTCTTCTGTAACCCTAACCCTAACCTTAGCCCCACACTCTTCTGTAACCCTAACCCTGACCCTAGCCCCACACTCTTCTGTAACCCTAACCCTACCCGTAGCCCCACACTCTTCTGTAACCCTAACCCTAACCCTAGCCCCACACCCTTCTGTAAGCCTAACCCTAACATTAGCCCCACACTCTTCTGTAACCCTAACCCTAACCTTAGCCCCACACTCTTCTGTAACCCTAACCCTGACCCTAGCCCCACACTCTTCTGTAACCCTAACCCTAACCCTAACCCTAGCCCCACACTCTTCTGTAACCCTAACCCTAACCTTAGCGCCACATTCTTCTGTAACCCTAACCCTAACCGTAGCTCCACACTCTTCTGTAACCCTAACCCTAACCTTAGCCCCACAGACTTCTGTAACCCTAACCCTGACCCTAGCCCCACACTCTTCTGTAACCCTAACCCTAACCTTAGCCCCACATTCCTCTGTAACCCTAACCCTGACCCTAGCTCCACACTCTTCTGTAACCCTAACCCTAACCCTAGCTCCACACTCTTCTGTAACCCTAACCCTAGCCCCACACTCTTCTGTAACCCTAACCCTGACCCTAGCTCCACACTCTTCTGTAACCCTAACCCTAACCCTAACCCTAGCCCCACACTCTTCTGTAACCCTAACCCTAACCCTAGCTCCACACTCTTCTGTAACCCTAACCCTAGCCCCACACTCTTCTGTAACCCTAACCCTAACCTTAGCCCCACATTTTTCTGTAACCCTAACCCTGACCCTAGCTCCACACTCTTCTGTAACCCTAACCCTAACCCTAGCCCCACACTCCTCTGTAACCCTAACCCTAACCCTAGCTCCACACTCTTCTGTAACCCTAACCCTAGCTCCACACTCTTCTAAAACCATAACCCTGACCCTAGCCCCACACTCTTCTGTAACCTTAACCCTAACCTTAGACCCACACTCTTCTGTAACCCTAACCCTGACGCTAGCTCCAAACTCTTCTGTAACCCTAACCCTAACCCTAGCCCCACACTCTTCTGTAACCCTAACCCTAACCTTAGCCCCACACTCTTCTAAAACCCTAACCCTAACCCTAGCTCCACACTCTTCTAAAACCATAACCCTAACCCTAGCTCCACACTCTTCAGTAAACATAACCCTAACCCTAACCCCACACTCTTCTGTAACCCTAACCCTAACCGTAGCCCCACACTCTTCTGAAACCCTAACCCTGACCCTAGCTCCACACTCTTCTGTAACCCTAACCCTAACCTTAGCCCCACACTCTTCTAAAACCCTAACCCTAACCCTAGCTCCACACTCTTCTAAAACCATAACCCTAACCCTAGCTCCACACTCTTCAGTAAACCTAACCCTAACCCTAACCCCACACTCTTCTGTAACCCTAACCCTAACCCTAGCCCCACACTCTTCTAAAACCCTAACCCTAACCCGTGCTCCACACTCTTCTAAAACCCTAACCCTAACACTAGCTCCACACTCTTCAGTAAACCTAACCCTAACCCTAGCCTCACACTCTTCTGTAACCCTAACCCTAGCCCCACACTCTTCTGTAACCCTAACCCTAGCTCCACACTCTTCTGTAACTCTAACCCTAACCCTAGCCCCACACTCTTTTAAAACCCTAACCCTAACCCTAGCTCCACACTCTTCTGAAACCCTAACCCTAACCCTAGCTCCACACTCTTCAGTAAACCTAACCCTAACCCTAACCCTAGCTCCACACCCTTCTGTAACCCTAACCCTAACCCTAGCTCCACACTCTTCAGTAAACCTAATCCTAACCCTAACCCTAGCTCCACACCCTTCTGTAACCCTAACATTAACCCTAGCTCCACACCCTTCTGTAACCCAAACCGTAGCTCCACACTCTTCTGTAAGCCTCACCCTAGCCCCACACTCTTCTAAAACCCTAACCCTAACCCTAACCCTAGCTCCACACTCTTCAGTAAACCTAACCCTAACCCAACCCTAGCTCCACACTCTTCTGTAACCCTAACCCTAACCCTAGCTCCACACCCTTCTGTAACCCTAACCCTAACCCTAGCCCCACACTTCTGTAACCCTAAACCTAACCTTAGCCCCACACTCTTCTGTAACCCTAACCCTAACCCTAGCCCCACACTCTTCTGTAACCCTAACCCTAACCCTAACCCTAGCCCCACACTCTTCTGTAACCCTAACCCTAACCTTAGCCCCACATTCCTCTGTAACCCTAACCCTAACCGTAGCCCCACTCTTCTGTAACCCTAACCCTAACCTTAGCCCCACATTCCTCTGTAACCCTAACCCTAACCGTAGCCCCACTTTTCTGTAACCCTAACCCTAACCTTAGCCCCACACTCTTATGTAACCCTAACCATGTTCCTAGCCCCACACTCTTCTGTAACCCTAACCCTAACATTAGCCCCACACTCTTCTGTAACCCTAACCCTGACCCTAGCCCCACACTCTTCTGTAACCCTAACCCTAACCTTAGCCCCACATTCTTCTGTAACCCTAACCCTGACCCTAGCTCCACACTCTTCTGTAACCCTAACCCAAACCTTAGCCCCACACTCTTCTGTAACCCTAACCCTACCCGTAGCCCCACACTCTTCTGTAACCCTAACCCTAACCGTAGCCCCACACTCTTCTGTAACCCTAACCCTAACCCTAGCCCCACACTCTTCTGTAACCCTAACCCTAACATTAGCCCCACACTCTTCTGTAACCCTAACCCTAACCTTAGCCCCACACTCTTCTGTAACCCTAACCCTGACCCTAGCCCCACACTCTTCTGTAACCCTAACCCTAACCCTAGCCCCACACTCTTCTGTAACCCTAACCCTAACCTTAGCCCCACACTCTTCTAAAACCCTAACCCTAACCCTAGCTCCACACTCTTCTAAAACCATAACCCTAACCCTAGCTCCACACTCTTCAGTAAACATAACCCTAACCCTAACCCCACACTCTTCTGTAACCCTAACCCTAACCTTAGCCCCACACTCTTCTGTAACCCTAACCCTGACCCTAGCTCCACACTCTTCTGTAACCCTAACCCTAACCTTAGCCCCACACTCTTCTAAAACCCTAACCCTAACCCTAGCTCCACACTCTTCTAAAACCATAACCCTAACCCTAGCTCCACACTCTTCAGTAAACCTAACCCTAACCCTAACCCCACACTCTTCTGTAACCCTAACCCTAACCCTAGCCCCACACTCTTCTAAAACCCTAACCCTAACCCGTGCTCCACACTCTTCTAAAACCCTAACCCTAACACTAGCTCCACACTCTTCAGTAAACCTAACCCTAACCCTAGCCTCACACTCTTCTGTAACCCTAACCCTAGCCCCACACTCTTCTGTAACCCTAACCCTAGCTCCACACTCTTCTGTAACTCTAACCCTAACCCTAGCCCCACACTCTTTTAAAACCCTAACCCTAACCCTAGCTCCACACTCTTCTGAAACCCTAACCCTAACCCTAGCTCCACACTCTTCAGTAAACCTAACCCTAACCCTAACCCTAGCTCCACACCCTTCTGTAACCCTAACCCTAACCCTAGCTCCACACTCTTCAGTAAACCTAATCCTAACCCTAACCCTAGCTCCACACCCTTCTGTAACCCTAACATTAACCCTAGCTCCACACCCTTCTGTAACCCTAACCGTAGCTCCACACTCTTCTGTAAGCCTCACCCTAGCCCCACACTCTTCTGTAACCCTAACCCTAACCCAACCCTAGCTCCACACTCTTCTGTAACCCTAACCCTAACCCTAGCTCCACACCCTTCTGTAACCCTAACCCTAACCCTAGCCCCACACTCTTATGTAACCCTAACCATGTTCCTAGCCCCACACTCTTCTGTAACCCTAACCCTAACATTAGCCCCACACTCTTCTGTAACCCTAACCCTGACCCTAGCCCCACACTCTTCTGTAACCCTAACCCTAACCTTAGCCCCACATTCTTCTGTAACCCTAACCCTGACCCTAGCTCCACACTCTTCTGTAACCCTAACCCAAACCTTAGCCCCACACTCTTCTGTAACCCTAACCCTACCCGTAGCCCCACACTCTTCTGTAACCCTAACCCTACCCGTAGCCCCACACTCTTCTGTAACCCTAACCCTAACCCTAGCCCCACACTCTTCTGTAACCCTAACCCTAACCCTAGCCCCACACTCTTCTGTAACCCTAACCCTAACATTAGCCCCACACTCTTCTGTAACCCTAACCCTAACCTTAGCCCCACACTCTTCTGTAACCCTAACCCTGACCCTAGCCCCACACTCTTCTGTAACCCTAACCCTAACCCTAGCCCCACACTCTTCTGTAACCCTAACCCTAACCTTAGCGCCACATTCTTCTGTAACCCTAACCCTAACCGTAGCCCCACACTCTTCTGTAACCCTAACCCTAACCTTAGCCCCACAGACTTCTGTAACCCTAACCCTGACCCTAGCCCCACACTCTTCTGTAACCCTAACCCTAACCTTAGCCCCACATTCTTCTGTAACCCTAACCCTGACCCTAGCTCCACACTCTTCTGTAACCCTAACCCTAACCCTAGCTCCACACTCTTCTGTAACCCTAACCCTAACATTAGCCCCACACACTTCTGTAACCCTAACCCTAACCTTAGCCCCACACTCTTCTGTAACCCTAACCCTGACCCTAGCCCCACACTCTTCTGTAACCCTAACCCTAACCCTAGCCCCACACTCTTCTGTAACCCTAACCCTAACCTTAGCGCCACATTCTTCTGTAACCCTAACCCTAACCGTAGCCCCACACTCTTCTGTAACCCTAACCCTAACCTTAGCCCCACAGACTTCTGTAACCCTAACCCTGACCCTAGCCCCACACTCTTCTGTAACCCTAACCCTAACCTTAGCCCCACATTCTTCTGTAACCCTAACCCTGACCCTAGCTCCACACTCTTCTGTAACCCTAACCCTAACCCTAGCTCCACACTCTTCTGTAACCCTAACCCTAGCCCCACACTCTTCTGTAACCCTAACCCTGACCCTAGCTCCACACTCTTCTGTAACCCTAACCCTAACCCTAACCCTAGCCCCACACTCTTCTGTAACCCTAACCCTAACCCTAGCTCCACACTCTTCTGTAACCCTAACCCTAGCCCCACACTCTTCTGTAACCCTAACCCTAACCTTAGCCCCACATTTTGCTGTAACCCTAACCCTGACCCTAGCTCCACACTCTTCTGTAACCCTAACCCTAACCCTAGCCCCACACTCCTCTGTAACCCTAACCCTAACCCTAGCTCCACACTCTTCTGTAACCCTAACCCTAGCTCCACACTCTTCTAAAACCATAACCCTGACCCTAGCCCCACACTCTTCTGTAACCTTAACCCTAACCTTAGACCCACACTCTTCTGTAACCCTAACCCTGACGCTAGCTCCAAACTCTTCTGTAACCCTAACCCTAACCCTAGCCCCACACTCTTCTGTAACCCTAACCCTAACCTTAGCCCCACACTCTTCTAAAACCCTAACCCTAACCCTAGCTCCACACTCTTCAGTAAACATAACCCTAACCCTAACCCCACACTCTTCTGTAACCCTAACCCTAACCTTAGCCCCACACTCTTCTGTAACCCTAACCCTGACCCTAGCTCCACACTCTTCTGTAACCCTAACCCTAACCTTAGCCCCACACTCTTCTAAAACCCTAACCCTAACCCTAGCTCCACACTCTTCTAAAACCATAACCCTAACCCTAGCTCCACACTCTTCAGTAAACCTAACCCTAACCCTAACCCCACACTCTTCTGTAACCCTAACCCTAACCCTAGCCCCACACTCTTCTAAAACCCTAACCCTAACCCGTGCTCCACACTCTTCTAAAACCCTAACCCTAACACTAGCTCCACACTCTTCAGTAAACCTAACCCTAACCCTAGCCTCACACTCTTCTGTAACCCTAACCCTAGCCCCACACTCTTCTGTAACCCTAACCCTAGCTCCACACTCTTCTGTAACTCTAACCCTAACCCTAGCCCCACACTCTTTTAAAACCCTAACCCTAACCCTAGCTCCACACTCTTCTGAAACCCTAACCCTAACCCTAGCTCCACACTCTTCAGTAAACCTAACCCTAACCCTAACCCTAGCTCCACACCCTTCTGTAACCCTAACCCTAACCCTAGCTCCACACTCTTCAGTAAACCTAATCCTAACCCTAACCCTAGCTCCACACCCTTCTGTAACCCTACCATTAACCCTAGCTCCACACCCTTCTGTAACCCTAACCGTAGCTCCACACTCTTCTGTAAGCCTCACCCTAGCCCCACACTCTTCTAAAACCCTAACCCTAACCCTAACCCTAGCTCCACACTCTTCAGTAAACCTAACCCTAACCCAACCCTAGCTCCACACTCTTCTGTAACCCTAACCCTAACCCTAGCTCCACACCCTTCTGTAACCCTAACCCTAACCCTAGCTCCACACCCTTCTGTAACCCTAACCCTAACCCTAACCCTGGTTCCACACTCTTCTGTAACCCTAACCCTAACCCTAGCCCTAGCTCCACACTCTTCTGTAACCCTAACCCTGACCCTAGCCCCACACTCTCCTGTAACCCTAACCCTAACCCTAGCTCAACACCCTTCTGTAACCCTAACCCTAACCCTAGCCCCACACTCTTCTGTAACCCTAACCCTAACCCTAGCCCCACACTCTCCTGTAACCCTAACCCTAACCCTAGCTCAACACCCTTCTGTAACCCTAACCCTAACCCTAGCCCCACACTCTTCTGTAACCCTAACCCTAACCCTAGCCCCACACTCTTCTGTAACCCTAACCCTAACCCTAGCCCCACACGCTTCTGTGACACAAACAAGCCCTTCTTCATATCTCTCCCTCTGGAATAGAATGTTCCTATACTTCGTTTTTTTAAAGTGCTTTAACTCCACATTCCAACCATTCCATTGTTTCACTCCACAAACTGAAATACAAAACATTTGTAATGGTCGTTTATGTATATATTACATGTTATTATGAATGTTACTAGATACTACATATATAGGGGCGGCATGGCGTAGTGGGTAGAGCGGCCTTGCCAGAAACCTGAGGGTTGCAGGTTCGCTCCCCGCCTCTTACCATCCAAAAATCGCTGCCGTTGTGTCCTTGGGCAGGACACTTCACCCTTGCCCCCGGTGCCGCTCACACCGGAGAATGAATGATGAATGAATGAGTTGTAAAAATGAATGATGGGTTCTCACTTCTCTGTGAAGCGCTTTGAGTGTCTAGAAAAGCGCTATATAAATCTAATCCATTATATACTTACATCATGTATATATTACATGTTATTATGAATGTTACTACATGACATATATACTTACATCATGTATATATTACATGTTATTATGAATGTTACTACATGACATATATACTTACATCATGTATATATTACATGTTATTATGAATGTTACTACATGACATATATACTTACATCATGTATATATTACATGTTATTATGAATGTTACTACATGACATATATACTTACATCATGTATATATTACATGTTATTATGAATGTTACTACATGACATATATACTTACATCATGTATATATTACATGTTATTATGAATGTTACTACATGACATATATACTTAC
>NC_084732.1:10871551-10881551 GCF_033978785.1 Entelurus aequoreus
ACTTCAAATAGCTATTAGGAACCAGCAAATAGAAAAAGTGGAAACAGCTAACGGCTAACAGGATATAGCTAACAGGAAAACAAGAAACAAGGAGCTAGGAGACAGCAAAGTGCAAATAGCTATTAGGAAGCAGCAAACAGAAAAAGTGGAAACAGCTAAGGGCTAACAGGATATAGCTAACAGGAAAAAAAGGAACTAGGAGCTAGGAGTCAGCAAAGTGCAAATAGCTATCAGGAAGCAGCAAACAGAAAAACAGGAAACAGCTAAGGGCTAACAGGATATAACAAACATGAAAACAAGAAACAAGGAGCTAGGAGACAGCAAAGTGCAAATAGCTATCAGGAAGCAGCAAACAGAAAAACAGGTAACAGCTAAGGGCTAACAGGATATAGCTAACAGGAAAACAAGAAACAAGGAGCTAGGAGACAGCAAACTGCAAATAGCTATTAGGAACCAGCAAATAGAAAAAGTGGAAACAGCTAACGGCTAACAGGAAAACAAGAAACAAGGAGCTAGGAGACAGCAAAGTGCAAATAGCTATTAGGAAGCAGCAAACAGAAAAAGTGGAAACAGCTAAGGGCTAACAGGATATAGCTAACAGGAAAAAAAGGAACAAGGAGCTAGGAGACAGCAAAGTGCAAATAGCTATCAGGAAGCAGCAAACAGAAAAACAGGAAACAGCTAAGGGCTAACAGGATATAACAAACATGAAAACAAGAAACAAGGAGCTAGGAGACAGCAGAGTGCAAATAGCTATCAGGAAGCAGCAAACAGAAAAACAGGTAACAGCTAAGGGCTAACAGGATATAGCTAACAGGAAAACAAGAAAAAAGGAGCTAGGAGACAGCAAAGTGCAAATAGCTATTAGGAACCAGCAAACAGAAAAAGTGGAAACAGCTAAGGGCTAACAGGCTATAGCTAACAGGAAAACAAGAAAGAGGGAGCTAGGAGACAGCAAAGTGCAAATAGCTATTAGGAACCAGCAAACAGAAAAAGTGGAAACAGCTAAGGGCTAACAGGATATAGCTAACAGGAAAACAAGAAAGAAGGAGCTAGGAGACAGCAAAGTGCAACGAGTGTGATGCATTTACTTACCTCGGAATTGTGAACATCAATATTACACCACAGGCCATTTGTTGACATAGTTGTATTGTTGCTGATTTTACTGCAACAATGATGATGATTGTTCATCTTTTACAAAAGTGGTATTGTTGTGTTGGATGTGTCAGTTCTTTGTGGAGATGTCATAGTTATATTGGATAAATCACTTCTGAATGGCAGTTCTTTGTGAAGATGTCATAGTTATATTGGATGAATCAGGTCTGAATGGCAGTTCTTTGTGAAGATGTTAATAAGTACAGACCTAACTGCTTGGCATCTCTGCCTGTCGCACCTCCTCCAGTGCACTTCGAGGTCAGCTGCAGGGTCGTCAGCTGGTGCCACCGTTCACTGATGTTTCGCCCCCAAGCCAGGACACCTCGTGGTGGGGGGGGCAGTGGCTAAGTGGGGACGTCTCCCCGCGCCACTCCCTGCAACTGACCTCAATGGGGTGTTGAGCCCCAAGTGTTGTCCCTCCTTCTTAGCCACATCCAGAAACTTGCCTTCTCTGCCTCCTCTGCCAACTCCTTAATGGCCCTCCTCAGGCTGGAACCGGTCATTCCCGCTGCACGCAGGAGCCGGGTCGCAGAACCTCCTACGAAGCCCCTGCATCCGATCTCCGCGGGGTGAATGGACGCAGACCAGCCTCCCCCTTGCAGTCCTCTGCCAGGTCGCTGTACTTTGACCGTTTGAACTCATGTGCTGCTGGTATTCCCTCCTCCCATGGCACGGTTAGTTCAATGATGAGGACTTTCTTGGCAGCTGAGGACCACATCACAACGTCTGGTCTTAGCGTTGTCTGTATTACCTCAGTTGGGAAGACTAGCAGCTTGTCCAGGTCAACGCGCATCTCCCAGCCCTTACCAGGGGTAAGCAGAAGTGATGATCTTCCCGCCTCTGTTTTCTGTCCTAGCTCTCCTGGTTTGATGAAATTGATTTTTGGCCGATGGGGATCTGTGGCGTTGTTTGCCCCGACTCTGCATCTCTCCAACAGCTCTGCCAACTTCCTCAGCACCTGATTGTGTCGCCACCGGAAGCGCCCCTGCGTCAGCGCGACGTTGCAACCTGAAAGGATATGTTTGAGTCCTGCATTGTCTTTGCTGCACAGGGAGCACTTGCCCTCGCTTCCGAACCACTGGGCGAGGTTTCGAGGGCATGGCAGGGTGTCATACGCTGCCCTCACGAGGAAGCTAAGCCGAGATTGAGGAGTTCGCCAGATGTCGGCCCAGGTTATGACTCTTTTGATGGTATCCTCCCAGCGAGTCCATGCCCCCTGTTTTCCCTGGGATACGGCCTTGATCCAATACTGGTCTTGCGCCACTTGTGTGACCTCTTCCACCACCATGGCCTTCCTCTGCTGTCTCGTGGCTTTGGACCATACCATACCATACCAACTTTATTTATAAAGCCCTTTAAAAACAACCACAGTTGAAAAACAAAGGGCTGTACACCACAAAGAAATAAAGGCAAAGGACAGACTAAAAAATAAAATTTAAAACAGAAGTAAAATACACATTAAAAAAGCAAATACAAAATTACCCCAAGAACAATTTTGTTAGATAAAAAGCAGTTAAAAAGTTAAAAACAGTTTAAAGTCTCATGCTGGGTTAAAAGCCAGTGAATAAAAATGGGTTTTAAGAAGGGTCTTAAAAATAGCCAAAGAAGGGGCCTGTCTCACATGAAGTGGAAGATCATTCCAGAGTTTGGGGCCCGCAACAGAGAAGGCTCTGTCCCCCCTGAGCTTACGCTTGGATTTGGGTACCTCCAGGATCAGCTGATCAGCTGACCTGAGGGACCGGGTGGGGGCATAGAGGTGGAGCAGCTCAGAGAGGTAAGGTGGGGCAAGACCATGTAAGGATTTAAAAACAAGTAAGACAATTTTAAAATGGACTCTAAAAGACACAGGCAGCCAGTGGAGGGAGGCTAAAACAGGAGTAATGTGGTCTCTTTTTCTTGTGTTTGTTAAAAGTCGGACAGCTGCATTTTGGACCAGCTGCAGACGTGAGAGGGAAGACTGACTAATTCCAAAATATAAAGCGTTACAGTAATCCAGCCGAGATGTAATAAAGGCATGGATTACTGTCTCAAACTGTTGCCTAGAAAGAAGTAGTGGAATCTTCTCACCTCCTGCTGTGAAGACTGTTCTGTCATCTCTCACACCCTTCTTGATGGACAGGCTCCTGGACTTAGCAGGCTTTATCTTCATCCTCGCCCAGACGGTCAGTTCGTCGAAACGCTTGAGGAGTCGTGCTGTGCATGGGGCGGTCTGTAGGATGCTTGTCACATCATCCATGAAACCTCTCAGAGCGGGGAGTCTTCCTCCTGACGGTGTTTTCAGGCCTCTGACCATTTGCCTTGCTCCAATGAGTAACACTTCAAATGCAGCCACAAAGAGGATTGGTGATAGGGAGCAGCCCATGGCAATTCCCACTTCCAACCGCTGCCATCCTGTCATGTAGTCATCTACTGAGAAGCACATGTGTAGGTTGTTGAAATACTTGGCTATGATGTTACTGACACACACAGGAACGTGGAAGAAATTCAGGGCAAACTCAACCAGCTTGTGTGGTACTGAGCCATAGGCATTTGCCAGGTCGAGCCATACCACGTGGAGGTTGCTCCTCTCTCTTTTGGCACGCTGTATCTGATCCCAAATCACGGATGCATGCTCTATGCACCCCGGAAAGCCTGGCAGTCCGGCTTTTTGACAGCTTGTATCGATGTAGCAGTTGTTGCTGAGGAAGCTGGATATCCTTTTTGCCAGGACAGAGAAAAATACTTTTCCCTCCACGTTCAGTGAAGCAATTGTCCTGAACTGGCTGATGTTGGTTGAATTTTGCTCCTTGGGGATGAATATTCCAACTGCCTCTTGCCACTCCGCTGGAATGGATTGCTTCTTCCACACAACACTCATGAGCTTCCACAAGATTGTGGTCACTTGCGGACAGTTTTTATACACCTTGTAAGGAAGCCCGTTTGGTCCTGGTGCAGAGGCTGATCTGGCTTTCTTAAGGACTTCTTTAATCTCGCTCAGCCTAGGTGGGGAAGTGTCGAATGGGGTCTCTGGGGGCTCTGGACGTGGCACATGGCCTGGTGAGCCAAGTGGTGTATCTTTGGCTGCATCCGTATACTGGTCCTTGATGTGTTGTTCCAGATCCTCTTTCGCGATGGACAGCTTGCCACTTCGCTTTTCGTCCAGGAGCTGACGGGCAAACCGGAAAGGATCCTTTAAGAAGTCTTTTCTTTCCTTCTCCTTTCGTTTCCGGCGCCTTCTGAGTCTCTCTGCCCGACGCAGCTTGGCAAGACGCTGCTTGAGATCATCCCATAGCACTTTGAGGCCTTCTTTTTCCTCCGCGGCTGCTTTCCTCCACCTCTTACGCAACTGGCGCCTGTTGGTTATAAGCCCCTTGATGTCCCTCTCCCTCCGTCTTTTGTGCCTCTGAGCTGTGGCTCGCTTGGTCGCGCTCTCTCCGAACTTCTCTCTGCACACCTCATAAATGATGTTACTCAGCGAGGTTAGTTTACGCTCAACCGTCCCTCGCAGGGAATGCTCCAGTACCCCTCTCAGGTGATCGTCAAGCTTGCGCCATTCTGCTTCGGCCACTTGATCTTCTTGCGCCTTTCTGGATGTTTGCGTTGGCTCTCTGACTGTGCAACTCTCTGGGGGACTGCATGAGCTTCGCTCTCGGGTGCTGCATTCATCTCCCCTCCTGCTTCCACTGCCGTTTCCCCCTCAGCATTGCTGGGACCCTCTGCACTGTGGTTTGTCACCTGGCATTGAGTCTCTTCCGTCTGACCTGCCGAAGCAGCGCGGTTATGCTGGTCGGGAGTACTCCCACACTTCATTCTCCCTTGATGAATCCGCAGTCCTTTAAAAGAAGTTACCTTGTGCCACCCGCATTTACACTTCCGGAGAACCTTCTCATTGTCGTTTTCCGTTCCGTTTGTCACCGTTTGATCCGTCAGAATGGGCCCATCTTCCATCCCGCCTCTCGGAGGGCCTTCGGGTTGTTTTTTCTTATGCCTTTTCGTAGTCAGTTTGTAGGTGCTTCCTCATGAGGAAGCAAGTGGGTAAGGTGACTAACCGCCCACTCCTGGTACGGTCTCTCCCGTCGTCCACCGGTCTTTCCCGGTTGCCCACCAGACTTTCCTGGCTGCCAACTGCTCTTTCACAGTAGTCGCTGGTTCCCCAGAAGTGTCAATTAATAAGTACAGACCTAACTGCTTGGCATCTCTGCCTGTCGCACCTCCTCCAGTGCACGTCGAGGTCAGCTGCAGGGTCGTCAGCTGGTGCCACCGTTCACTGATGTTTCGCCCCCAAGCCAGGACACCTCGCGGTGGGGGGGCAGTGGCTAAGCGGGGACGTCTCCCCGCGCCACTCCCTGCAACTGACCTCAATGGGGTGTTGAGCCCCAAGTGTTGTCCCTCCTTCTTAGCCACATCCAGAAACTTGCCTTCTCTGCCTCCTCTGCCAACTCCTTAATGGCCCTCCTCAGGCTGGAACCGATCATTCCCGCTGCACGCAGGAGCCGGGTCGCAGAACCTCCTACGAAGCCCCTGCGTCCGATCCACACGGGGTGAATGGACGCAGACCAGCCTCCCCCCTTGCAGTCCTCTGCCAGGTCGCTGTACTTTGACCGTTTGAACTCATGTGCTGCTGGTACATAGTTATAGTTATATTCATAGTCATAGTTATATTGGATAAATCAGGTCTGAATGGCAGTTCTTTGTGAAGATGTCAGAGTTATATTGGATAAATCACTTCTGAATGGCAGTTCTTTGTGGAGATGTCGTAGTTATATTGGATAAATCACTTCTGAATGGCAGTTCTTTGTGAAGATGTCATAGTTATGTTGGATAAATCAGGTCTGAATGGCAGTTCTTTGTGGAGATGTCATAGTTATATTGGATAAATCACTTCTGAATGGCAGTTCTTTGTGAAGATGTCATAGTTATATTGGATAAATCACTTCTGAATGGCAGTTCTTTGTGGAGATGTCATAGTTATATTGGATACATCAGGTCTGAATGGCAGTTCTTTGTGAAGATGTCATAGTTATATTGGATAAATCAGGTCTGAATGGTAGTGCAGACTTTTCAACTTGAAGACCTCAGAAGTCCATTTTAAAAATGCAAACACTTGAAATGTTTTCCTTTCTTCAAGTGTGTACTTTAGTACTTGTTACTTGTGTACTAGTACTGCATGGGATGGAAAGTAAACAACCTCAGTCGAGTAATGTTGTTGAAAATATAAACATGACCATCTTTTGCCAACATTGTTGTTGACGTGAAAGATGGAGGACATGATGTGTGTGCCTAGAGTACCTCTTCTAGTGTGTACTTTGTGTGTACTTTGTGTGGCGTGAGTCTTCATTAGCCGCATTAACATTCCTTGGCTGCAGTAAATTGTGACAGTGAAAAGGTCCCCGTAACCTTTCCTTCTGCGCAAATTGACTTCCCCAGAAAATTACAGCTGGCAGTGTCTTAATTAATGCAGCGCAGCAGACAAAGTGAAAGTGAAAGTGAGAAGAAAAAAATATGCTTTTCACTGAAGAAAAAGTAGATTTCAATCTTGCGTGGTTTTGTCTTCCCCGGCGAGGGGGAGGGGCCTAATACATATTTGATGGCGAGCAAGAATTCATCTCCCCCAACACAACCTTGTATCATTAGTGTACTTATACTCTGAGTTTGTCAGAAGTAAAAGCAAGCGCAGTACTGTTAGTACCCAGAAGACCAAGGCAAGCAAACAAATGATCATTCATTATCATTTCACAGTTTTTACTCCTTCAAACGTTATTTGTACTGCGTTCTACTAACGCAGTACAAATATAAGTACTACGACAAATACCCTACAAAATAATCCCTCTCTTTTTAAAGAAATACCATTAGAGGAATTATTACGACGTGTAAGTGGGATAACACAAACAACATGTTTACTTGACCCACTTCCTGGGAAACTTATCAAGGAACTGTTTGTAGTATTAGGACCATCAGTGATAAATATTATAAACTTATCACTTTCCTCTGGCACTATTGTCCTAGCATTCAAAAAAGTGTTTATTCATCTTCGGCTCAAAAGACCTAACCTCCATCCTGACCTCATGGTAAACTACGGGCCGATGTCACACCTTCCCTTTATCTCCAAAATCCTATAATTGTTTTGTTTGCACAGCAGCTAATTGCAGACTTAGCATCAAACAATCTCTGTGGAACTTTCCAGTCCAGTTTGAGGACAAATCACTCTATGGAGAGAGTAGAGTGATTTGTCAAGTAAAACAAAGTAGAGCAAATAAAGAAATTACAACTAAATAAAGCAAAACAGTAAAGTAAAACAAAGTAAAATAAAACAAAGTAAAGTAAAACAAAGTAAAAGACAGTAAAGTAAAAAAAAAGGAAAAGTGAACACTGTTGTTGTCTTCACTCAACATGTTTCACATTTTAATGATACATATTGTAATATTTAACATTTTGAATACAACATGTTGTGTACCAGAAGTAGTTTGATGATATAAAATGTAATATTTAACATTTTAAATAAAACCATGTTGTGTACCAGAAGTCTCCTACTTCCTATTTGTGTCATCATGTGATGTCATCATGTGATGTCATCATGCGATGTCATTATGTGATCCTCTCTCTCTCTCTCCAGCTGGGGGAATTAGAGCAGCGTTGTTGATCAGCAGAAGTCAGCCAGCAGATAATTGCAGCAATCAGAGGAAGTCGACACGCTGCTTAGCAGCAAATAAGTCATGAATAGAAGTCATGAATATGTTCCTGGACACATGAAGGAGTGAATGCATGAATCACTTCATTCACCTCATGTAGGAAACACATCTTTATTTGCCTTCTGCATTCCAACAAGACATCTTCCCACTTTATATATATATATATATATATATATATATATATATATATATATATATATATATATATATATATATATATATATATATATATATATATATATATATATATATGTATATATATATATATATATATATATATATATATATATATATATATATATATATATATATATATATATATATATATATATATATATATTGTTGCGTTGACCAGCATTCCTCCAATGGGGAATTCAAATTGCTAGTCTCTCCCAGATTCTTTTTATGGCAATACGCTGATGTTTATATTCAATCTCCAGGCAATAGTTGGTATTTTGTAGTTTATTCTCAAAGCTTAGAGGACAAACCTGAGACCAACCCAGCACCCAAGCGTTCCCTAGCCCGGTCCAGATCGGTCTACCCTCCACCTCATGTCCCCCCAAGCTCAGCACTGCCCTGTGCTCCTTATCTAAGGAATGTTATGGCAGTCTCAACAGCACTCTGCCTGTCTACTCAAGGACACTCGAAACCAAGCACTTTGTACCACACGAGACATTAGCTGATGTAAATATGACTATAGGAGTTTTAGAAAGAAGTAACGCTTAAATATGGATATGATTCTGATCTGCTTCCATCAATATATATATAGCCTTGGACCAAAGTATGAAATATAAATACAAATAGTATTTTAGTAGTTTAATAGTTGTTATCACAATGTGGGGCGAACTGTAATGGACGTTCACAAGGTTAGAGTTGGATTGTGGAAATGATCTTCTAACCCTGCAAGTGGTTGGTGAACATAAACATTAGAGTTGGATTGTGGAAATGATCTTCTAACCCTGCAAGTGGTTGGTGAACATATATCAGTGAAGTGGCATAAAAGACTGAAAGTGATAGTTCCTAGAACACCTTTCTTCAAATGTTTGTTCCACTTGCATCTTGTCTGACTCCCACCTTCCTGGTCACGTATTATCACATACTATCCATCCACTAGTTCTAACTGACTCCCACCTTCCTGGTCACGTATTATCACATACTATCCATCCACTAGTTCTAACTGACTCCCACCTTCCTGGTCACATATTATCACATACTATCCATCCACTAGTTCTAACTGACTCCCACCTTCCTGGTCACGTATTATCACATACTATCCATCCACTAGTTCTAACTGACTCCCACCTTCCTGGTCACGTATTATCACATACTATCCATCCACTAGTTCTAACTGACTCCCACCTTCCTGGTCACGTATTATCACATACTATCCATCCACTAGTTCTAACTGACTCCCACCTTCCTGGTCACGTATTATCACATACTATCCATCCACTAGTTCTAAATGATCCATTGAAGATGATCAAATTTACAAAAATCAAGGACCAGAATACTCGGGAAACAAAATCAAAGGTAGATTATATAAAGCTCAGGTCTACAGACAGGTGAGGTCAAAGGCTCCTACAATCAGTAATGATGGCATTATCATTTTATCATTAATGATGGCATTATCATTTTATCATTAATGATGGTATTATCATTTTATCATTAATGATGGCATTATGGTTTTATCAGTAATGATGGCATTATCCTTTTATCAGTAATAATGGCATTATCATTTTATCATTAATGATGGCATTATCATTTTATCATTAATGATGGCATTATCATTTTATCATTAATGATGGCATTATGGTTTTATCAGTAATGATGGCATTATCCTTTTATCAGTAATAATGGCATTATCCTTTTATCAGTAATGATGGCATTATCATTTTATCATTAATGATGGCATTATCATTTTATCATTAATGATGGCATTATGGTTTTATCAGTAATGATGGCATTATCATTTTATCATTAATGATGGCATTATCATTTTATCATTAATGATGGCATTATGGTTTTATCAGTAATGATGGCATTATCCTTTTATCAGTAATGATGGCATCATCATTTTATCATTAATGATGGCATTATCATTTTATCAGTAATGATGGCATTATCATTTTATCAGTAATGATGTCATTATCATTTTATCAGTAATGATGGCATTATCA
>NC_084732.1:10884051-10899051 GCF_033978785.1 Entelurus aequoreus
CTGATGTTACTGTTGTTGGTGATGTTACTGTTGTTAGTGATGTTACTGTTGTTACTGTTGTTACTGATGTTACTGTTGTTTCTGATGTTACTGTTGTTGGTGATGTTACTGTTGTTAGTGATGTTACTGTTGTTACTGTTGTTGCTGATGTTACTGATGTTACTGTTGTTACTGATGTTACTGTTGTTGCTGATGTTACTGATGTTACTGTTGTTACTGATGTTACTGTTGTTACTGTTGTTACTGTTGTTAGTGTGGGTTACTGTTGTTACTGATGTTACTGTTGTTAGTGTGGGTTACTGTTGTTACTGATGTTACTGATGTTACTGTTGTTACTGTTGTTACTGATGTTACTGTTGTTGCTGATGTTACTGATGTTACTGTTGTTACTGATGTTACTGTTGTTACTGTTGTTACTGATGTTACTGTTGTTGCTGATGTTACTGATGTTACTGTTGTTACTGATGTTACTGTTGTTACTGTTGTTACTGTTGTTAGTGTGGGTTACTGTTGTTACTGATGTTACTGTTGTTAGTGATGTTACTGTTGTTACTGATGTTACTGTTGTTAGTGTGGGTTACTGTTGTTACTGATGTTACTGATGTTACTGTTGTTACTGTTGTTACTGTTGTTACTGTTGTTACTGATGTTACTGTTGTTAGTGTGGGTTACTGTTGTTACTGATGTTACTGATGTTACTGTTGTTAGTGTGGGTTACTGTTGTTACTGTTGTTACTGTTGTTACTGATGTTACTGATGTTACTGTTGTTACTGTTGTTACTGTATAGCTCGGTTGGTAGAGCGGCCGTGCCAGCAACTTGAGGGTTGCAGGTTCGATCCCCGCTTCCGCCATCCTAGTCACTGCCGTTGTGTCCTTGGGCAAGACACTTTACCCACCTGCTCCCAGTGCCACCCACACTGGTTTAAATGTAACTTAGATATTGGGTTTCACAATGTAAAGCGCTTTGAGTCACTTGAGAAAAAGCGCTATATAAATGTAATTCACTTCACTTCACTGTTGTTAGTGATGTTACTGTTGTTACTGTTGTTACTGTTGTTACTGATGTTACTGTTGTTGGTGATGTTACTGTTGTTACTGATGTTACTGTTGTTAGTGATGTTACTGTTGTTACTGTTGTTACTGATGTTACTGTTGTTGGTGATGTTACTGTTGTTAGTGATGTTACTGTTGTTACTGATGTTACTGATGTTACTGATGTTACTGTTGTTACTGATGTTACTGTTGTTACTGTTGTTACTGATGTTACTGTTGTTACTGATGTTACTGTTGTTACTGATGTTACTGATGTTACTGCTGTTACTGATGTTACTGTTGTTACTGATGAGCTACAAGCTAGCAGAAGTGGACAAAAGAAGGTCTACCTTATGGAAATATCAGCTTCAAAGCAAACACCTGCTGTGCACGTCCTTCTAGAGGTGGGTGGTGATTCACTTCCCTGTTCACATTGCACTTAAGGTGCAGCGATAACATAACATTTACATTACACTTAAGGTGTACTACTTTGATGAACACATGACAATGAGATGTTGATGTTTGTAGAAGTTAATACAAGTTTACTACTTTGATGAACACATGAAGATGAGATGTTGTTGTTTGTAGAAGTTAATACAAGTTGACTACTTTGATGAACACATGAAGACAAGATGTTGATGTTTTGTAGAAGTGTGTAAAAGTTGACTACTTTGATGAACACATGAAGACGAGATGTTGATGTTTTGTAGAAGTGTGTAAAAGTTGACTACTTTGATGAACACATGAAGACGAGATGTTGATGTTTTGTAGAAGTGTGTAAAAGTTGACTACTTTGATGAACACATGAAGACGAGATGTTGATGTTTTGTAGAAGTGTGTAAAAGTTGACTACTTTGATGAACACATGAAGACGAGATGTTGATGTTTTGTAGAAGTGTGTAAAAGTTGACTACTTTGATGAACACATGAAGATGAGATGTTGATGTTTTGTAGAAGTGTGTAAAAGTTGACTACTTTGATGAACACATGAAGACGAGATGTTGATGTTTTGTAGAAGTGTGTAAAAGTTGACTACTTTGATGAACACATGAAGACAAGACGTTGAATGAAAGAAGAGGTTTGATCATGTGACCTCCCCGCCAACATAAGCAGCGCATCAATAATGAGGCAGCCGACCAGAACCTCTGCAGTCGATAGAAGCCTGAGGACCAACATGTCCGCCCACGTCCACGTGAATACATGAATACTCTTCAACAATATGAATACATGAATAAGTTAACACAAGTGAATACTTTCACAGGTGGGAAACACACACTGGAAATTAAAAGTACAAGATGCAGTACAAAAACAAGTACAGTGTAAAAAAGTTTAGAGGGAAGTTCCTGTCTTATAGAGGATCTTTGACTGGCAGAAACATCATCCTTGTCTCTATAGAGGATCTTTGACTGGCAGAAACATCATCCTTGTCTCTATAGAGGATCTTTGACTGGCAGAAACATCATCTCTGTCTCTATAGAGGATCTTTGACTGGCAGAAACATCATCCTTGTCTCTATAGAGGATCTTTGACTGGCAGAAACATCATCCTTGTCTCTATAGAGGATCTTTGACTGGCAGAAACATCATCCTTGTCTCTATAGAGGATCTTTGACTGGCAGAAACATCATCTTTGTCTCTATAGAGGATCTTTGACTGGCAGAAACATAATGTTTGTTATTTATAGAGGACCTCTAACTGGCAGAAACACAATGTTTGTCTTTAAAGAGGATCTTTGACTGGCAGAAACACAATCCTTGCCTCTATAGAGGATCTTTGACTGGCAGAAACATAATGCATTTCTCTATAGAGGACATTTGACTGGCATAAACATCATCCTTGTCTCTATAGAGGACCTTTGACTGGCAGAAACACAATGTATGTCTTTATAGAGGATCTTTGACTGGCAGAAACATCATCTTTGTCACTATAGAGGATCTTTGACAAGCAGAAACATCATCTCTGTCTCTATAGAGAATCTTTGACTGGCAGAAACATCATCCTTGTCTCTATAGAGGATCTTTGACTGGCAGAAACATCATCCTTGTCTCTATAGAGAATCTTTGACTGGCAGAAACATCATCCTTGTCTCTATAGAGAATCTTTGACTGGCAGAAACATCATCTCTGTCTCTATAGAGAATCTTTGACTGGCAGAAACATCATCCTTGTCTCTATAGAGGATATTTGACTGGCGGAAACATAATGTTTGTCTCTATAGAGGATCTTTGACTGGCAGAAACATACTGCTTTTCTCTATAGAGGACCTTTGACTGGCAGGAACATCATCCTTGTCTCTATAGAGGATCTTTGACTGGCAGAAACATAATGTCTGTCTCTTAAGAGGATCTTTGACTGGCAAAAACATCATGTTTTTCTCTATAGAGGATCTTTGACTGGCAAAAACATAATGTTTTTCTCTATAGAGCATCTTTGACTGGCAAAAACATAATACTTGTCTCTATAGAGGATTTTATCTTACCTTATTATTATTTGATCAAGTCTTATTTAATCTTACCTTATTATCAGTTAATGAAATGTTATTGTATCTTACCTTATTATCAGTTAATAAAATGTTATTGTATCTTACCTTATTATCAGTTAATAAAATGTTATTGTATCTTACCTTATTATCAGTTAATAAAATTTTATTGTATATTACCTTATTATCAGTTAATAAAATGTTATTGTATCTTACCTTATTATCAGTTAATAAAATGTTATTGTATCTTACCTTATTAACAGTTAATAAAATGTTATTGTATCTTACCTTATTAACAGTTAATAAAATGTTATTGTATCTTACCTTATTATCAGTTAATAAAATGTTATTGTATCTTACCTTATTAACAGTTAATAAAATGTTATTGTATCTTACCTTATTATCAGTTAATAAAATGTATTTCTTGTTATCTCATGCTGTCTTATTCTCATGTGGAATATCTTAATTTATCTTATCTCTAATTTATCATGGTTTGCTATCTACGTTTGATCTGTAAAGATGTTTTACTTTCAAGCTCAAACGTTTTAACGACAGGAAGAGCTCATTAATAATCTGATAAATAAATGTGCACCTGCTGGATCAATGATCAATGATCAATAAACATTAATCAATATCATCACTGTGTGAGGATTCATCTCATTTACATGTAATTAGTCTGCTGGGCTAATTACACAATATATAACTTGATAGTACTAAATTCATTTGGTTTACAACATTGACTCCTATATAGCTTGACATATATACATACATCTATACATACACCTATACATACACCTATACACATATACTGTATATACATACATATATACATACATCTATACATACACCTATACACATATACGGTATATACATACATATATACATACATCTATACATACACCTGTACATACACCTATACACATATACTGTATATACATACACCTATACATACACCTATACACGTATACTGTATATACATACATCTATACATACATCTATACATACACCTATACACATATACTGTATATACATACATCTATACATACACCTATACACATATACTGTATATACATACATCTGTACATACACCTATATATATATATATATATATATATATATATATATATATATATATATATATATATATACATCTATAAATACAGGTATACATACAGGTATACATACAGGTATACATACAAGTATACATACAGGTATACATACAGGTATACATACAAGTATACATACAGGTATACATACATCTATACATACAGGTATTCATACAGGTATACATACAACTATACATACAGGTATACATACAGGTATACATACAGGTATACATACAGGTATACATACAACTATACATACAGGTATACATACAGGTATACATACAACTATACATACAGGTATACATACAGGTATACATACAGGTATACATACAGGTATACATACAACTATACATACAGGTATACATACAGGTATACATACAACTATACATACAGGTATACATACAGGTATACATACAACTATACATACAGGTATTCATACAGGTATACATACAGGTATACATACAGGTATACATACAGGTATACATACAATAAAAACATTTTAATAAAAGTCAAAGTTGGACAAAATGTTGCAAAAACTTCAAGTTTCATACAAAAAAAAAAAGGTGCATCCAAAAAGGAAAGAAAAGACAAAAATCACATGCAGATAATAATCCAATTAACCTTTTCATTTTCTTCTGCTCGTCAGCTTCAATCTCACACTTTTTTTTAATGAACATTTTGTCTTCTTGCTGCAGAACCACAGGAAGTGGATTCAACCTTTAGAAGCAAAGTGAGACATTTTTAGCTCACTTCTTCTTGTTTTTCAGCAACATGATTATTGCTATTAGAATTAGCTCAGACCTGAATCTCTTGTCCAGGCTGCAAGGAGAAGACTGAGGACACTCCAGGGTCTCCAGGGTCTCCAGGGTCTCCAGGGTCTCAAAGGTCTCCAAGGGTTTTACGTCCTGCTGCCCCATGATGGATGTTGTCTTCAACAATAACATGCTTTGTGCAAGTGCCTTTAATTACTCCTTGTAAATTAACACCTTTTATGGCAATATTAACACACACACACACACACACACACACACACACACACACACACACACACACACACACACACACACACACACACACACAGCTATGTCATGTATAAGCAGGACTATAATGTGTCCATTGCAGAAAAACAATTGATTAACAGCATTTTAACTTCTTTTCATAAACAATTTTAATAACATCCAGTTCCAATTGAAAGCCAATAAAATAGAAATGATGTTGGAGTATAAATATAGATGAATAAAATGTGTTTGACTAGAATAAAAATGGACAAAAAGGTTCTCCAGTTTTAGTAAGTCAGTTGTTTTGATAATAATTCAGTAGCAAACAATATTTTGCTAAAAGAACAACAAATGTGTTTTATTATACTCATCAGTGTACTTTTAATAAGTCAATAAACGTCACATCAAATATAAAATTAATACACTTTCTAACTAAGTAGTCATTGACTTTATGACTTTATTTGCTTTGGTTTTCATACAATTGGATATTTTTGAAATGAGACCAAGTGAAATCTTTAAAGCACAAAAAGTGTCTTCACTCTTTCATTTGTATTCATGGGAAAGTTTGTTTGATTGAAAACTAACTAGTTCACTGCTTGACCACACCGGGTCCCGTTGCCATGGTTACAAGCAGCCGTTGTGTTTTCCAGATAAAAACTTTTAACTTTCTCAAAGGAAAAATCTGCAATCATTTTTGTTCTAAAAAATAAAAATGTTCAGCAGGAGTGGAGGTTTTATTGTCATCTTCAACTTTGGTAATCAATATAGAACAAGTGTGGCGATCATTAGGTGAAAAAAAAACATTATTATGATTATTATTATTAATACAACATAATCTTGTTTCAATAGGTCATCATTTATTAAATGTTTTTTTCATAGTCTGTCAAATCAGCACATAATTAGGACTCATTATAAAACCTGTTCCACATATCAATAAAATATATAAACAAACAGAACATTTACATTTATGCTTTTCAAAGAAAGGAACTACTTTTAGCGCTGCTTTTGTCATGTTGTCATTTAGTAGGTTTCCATGCACTAAATTAGTCTGATTTCTCAATATACACATAAACATAAACATAAATATAAACATACATCTTCTGAAACACCTAAAACAATCTGATCATGTTTGGCTTCTTAAAAATCCTATGAACACAAACACACAAGTTTTCACTGGCATGTATTTAGATATTCATGCAACAATCTTCAACACTCTTTTTCATAAACAGTTTTGTTTTGTTTTTATCAGTTCATGGAAACATATTAGTAGCACCTGCTGAGACGCAGGAAAGCTCCAGGCAGGAAGTTCCTCACAGCACTGGAGATCTCTCAGTACCTGTGCCACCTCAAGACCTCAGGCGGGACCCACCCGATACCTCTTCAGAGAGCCAAACCCACCCTGAGAGGGAACAAATTAAGTGGCCCAAGATGAGTGACACCAAAGATCGGAACCAACTAGACGAAGACCTCGACAAAGTGCTAGACGCCACACTAGCAGGAACAGCTGAACAGAAAGTCAATACACTCACAACAATAACGTACAATCTGGCAAGGGAGCGTTTTGGGATGGAGGTCAAGAAGGTTAACACTAAAATGGCGCATCAGCCAAGCAGAAGAGAAACAGAAATCCATCGCCTAAGAAAGGAAATCAAAACTCTAAACAAACAGTTCAAAAGAGCCACTGTCGAGGAAAAGGAAGGCATCAAGGATGTGACAAGGCATCTCCGGGAATGTCTTTGCAGACTCCGTAGAGCAGAAAGCATTCGGAAGAGGAGGAAGGAGAGGGAGAACAGAAGAACACAGTTCACCAAAGACCCTTTCAGATTCACCAGGAAACTACTGGGTGAAGCAAAAATGTGACAAGAGTTCAGGGGCTGCTGAAGACCAAACTCAGGGAGGCCAAGGAGAACTACAAGAGGAAGCTGGAAGGGAAGCTGAAGGACAACAACATGAAGGCGTTTTGGACAGGTATGCAGACCATCACCGGCCTCAAACCGTCGGGGGGTAGGCGGGTGGACGGAGACAAAGAGAGGGCCAATGAGCTAAACCAGTTCTTTAACAGGTTTGACACAGTGGCTCCGACAAACTCCTGCCCGCCCCCGAGACATGCCAGCCGGCGCCTGACAACTTCAGCGAACCAATCCATTCCCACCTCCCCTCCTCACAGCACCCCAACTCCAATGACTACCTCTACCCACTTAACACCTCACCCTCAGTTTGATGAACCTACCCTCCCCCAATCACCTGACCTAACCCCCGTGCCATCTCCAAGGTTTCTCATAGTCATTCACATTGATTGATTGAGACTTTTATTAGTAGGTTGCATCGACGTCTCATTGGGGTTGTGAGTTTTTCCTTGCCCTTATGTGGGCTCTTTACCGGGGATGTCGTTGTGGCTTGTGCAGCCCTTTGAGACACTTGTGATTTAGGGCTATAGAAATAAACATTGATTGATAATTGATTGATCTATCCAGAAAGGTGGAATTCCAGGCTTCTCTGGATGCCTGGAACACACCAGAGTTCTCAGTCAGATGATCCGGGAGGCTAAAGCAAGCAAAGGCAACCTGTCTGTTGTCTGGCTCGATCTGGCTAACGCCTACGGAGCAATCACTCACGCCCTCATTCACACTGCACTAGACCATTACCACATCCCTCTGCACATCAAGGGAATGATAACCAGCTACTTTGGAGGCATCCAGATACGGTTCAAAACAGCCAATTTCACTACTCAGTGGCAAAACCTGGAAAAAGGAATCGTAACTGGATGCACAATCTCCCCCAATTCTGTTCATCATGGGTATGAACCTCCTCATAACAGGGTACAGACAATGTTGCTTTGGGAGCCGACTTCGACGGCGGTGAGCCTGGGCCGAAACAGCAGGCAATCCAGACCGTCTGTGAAAAGAGCTAACAGGGTCCAGAACAGATGCAGGCGGCCCGCCCAGACGAGGTGGGAGTGCAGGTAGCGTCACGCAGTCCAGGTCCTGATGGGCAGGCTTTATCGGATCGACAGTAATCGCTCATGCCGCCCCCCAAGTCTATGACAACGTTCTTGAGCCCTGCTCTCCCCACTGGAAAGGGGTCGTCGTAAAGAGGTTGGAATTGGGGAGCAAGTGAACAACTTATTTTACACACAAATGAAGGCAATTCCATTCCTAATCTGTCACAACAGATCATGTCTGTTTGGTGTGTAAATGATTGATCTTGTCCGGGCTCCTAAGCCTCTCTTGGTTTCCTTTACTGTTGCTAGGAGCACTGAGCGTTACACACCTGTTTCCATTTCCTGATTAGTGGTTCCACCTGCTACCGCCATAATTATGTTCCTTTTTAGGCTCATGTCACCGTGCATTATTTTATTTCATTCTAATTTAATCTAATGTTGTTGCCGACATCCCCTGATCTAAACCCACATCCGGGCAAAGACAAACTCCAAAAGCCTGAGTTGGGAAAAAGAAGAAACCTTAGAATGTGGGGACCCCCTCCTGGGTGACCGGCGGCAGTGGATGTCAAACAAACATGATTATCAAATTATTACATCCATGATAATGTGAGGGTCCAGTCCATTGGAAAGCCAGGAGATAGTCCTTAAGGATCTTCTTCCATGAAGACACGTCAACAACGCAGAGACATGGAGCATAGAAGAGTGATCCACCCCTGCTCACCACTTGGAACAGCTATCGTCTTTTCCGGACTGGTATCTCTCCATATATTATATGGTCACCTAGCCATGCAGGAGAGGGAGGCAAAAAGGAGAAGCGGCAGGTCAACTGGTCTAAATCAGAAGTCTAATGAGTTTTAAGGCGGGATTTAACACTACACAAAAGTAACAAGTAACACTGCAGAAAAGTAACAAGTAACACTACACAAAAGTAACAAGTAACACTACACAAAAGTAACAAGTAACACTACACAAAAGTAACACTCCACAAAAGTAGCAAGTAACACTACACAAAAGTAACAAGTAACACTGCAGAAAAGTAACAAGTAACACTGCAGAAAAGTAACAAGTAAAACTACAGAAAAGTAACAAGTAAAACTACAGAAAAGTAACAAGTAAAACTACACCACAATGAGAAGAGTAAGTGGAGCCAAAGCAAAGACAATCTACACTACTGGAAATGTACTGGCGCCAAGTGAAGGGACTGGAGAGCTAAAAGACACAAACATTCACTCAACTACACACACATACTTCTATACACACACGCATGTTCACACACCTACACACACACACACACACACACACACTGACACACTCACAATACACACAAACACACACGTTTTATACACACACACACATGCACTGACACACACTCACCAACACACACAAACACACATACTTCTATGCACACACACACACACACACATACACATGAACTTACATACACATGCAAGTACACACACACACAAACACACACATAACCATACACACACAAACACACACACACACACACACAGAGAGAGAGATAATAGGTGCAAGCATAAAAAATGACTAAACTATTCCCAGGACTACTTTTGAATATGTATGAAGTTTGAATTATTCATCTTGCCTTTGGCTGGGAGACTTTAATTAGTGTTGCTACTCACACACAATTACACAATCTTTGACCAACATTAGTTTCACAATTACACAATCTCTGACCACCATTGGTCACACAATTACACAATCTTTGACCACCATTGGTCACACAATCTTTGACCAACATTAGTTTCACAATTACACAATCTCTGACCACCATTGGTTTCACAATTACACAATATTTGACCACCATTTGTCACACAATCTTTGACCAACATTAGTTTCACAATTACACAATCCCTGACCAACATTGGTTTCACAATTACACAATCTTTGACCACCATTGGTCACACAATTACACAATCTCTGACCACAGTTTCTTTCACAATTACACAATCTTTGACCACCATTGGTCACACAATGACACAATCTTTGACCAACATTGGTCACACGATTACACAATATTTGACCGCCATTGGTCACACAATCTTTGACCAACATTAGTTTCACAATTACACAATCTCTGACCAACATTGGTTTCACAATTACACAATATTTGACCACCATTGGTCACACAATCTTTGACCAACATTACTTTCACAATTACACAATCTCTGACCAACATTGGTTTCACAATTACACAATCTTTGACCACCATTGGTCACACAATTACACAATCTCTGACCACCGTTTCTTTCACAATTACACAATCTTTGACCACCATTGGTCACACAATGACACAATCTTTGACCAACATTGGTCACACGATTACACAATATTTGACCGCCATTGGTCACACAGTTACACAATCTTTGACCGCTATTGGTCACAAAATTACACAATCTTTGTCACGGCTGGTTACACAATTGCAAAATCTTTGACCACTATTGATCACACAATTACACAATCTTTGTCATGGCTGGTTACACTAGGCTGTGCCTTTATGTTGTGTTTTGTTAGTGTTCGCCGGTGTTTTGTGTTAGTTCCTGTCCTGTGCTTTTATTTTGGCGTCTCTTCCGGTTTTGTTTGTGTTTTCCCGTGGCTGCTTCACTTCTGTCCCAGAGCATTTCCCCTCACCTGTTTTCTGTTTGCAATGATGTTTCTGCCTTGGTTGTGTGGACAATGATGATGTTTCTACCTTGGTTGTGTGGACAATGATGATGTTTCTACCTTGGTTGTGTGGACAATGATGATGTTTCTACCTTGGTTGTGTGGACAATGATGATGTTTCTACCTTGGTTGTGTGGACAATGATGATGTTTCTACCTGGCGGCGAACGGCGCGGCGAACGGTGCGGAGGCGGTGGTGGAGGACGACCCAGACATCGGTGAAGGCAGCGACCCGGCGGCGAACGGCACGGAGACGAACAGCGCTGCGGCGGTCAACGAGGCGACTGTCGACATCGACACCCCGGTCTGCAGTGGAGACGGTGTGGCGGGGGTCCATGCGGCCCCTCCCCGGTCCCTGACGGTCGAGGACGCGGCGTCTGGACCCGCGGCATACACAGGATTTAGGGGAGCCTTCATACATCCATTTTCTTTATTTTCTTTGTTTCCAAACGGACAAAACCCCGCGAAAATGAAATCCACCCCCAACCCCTACATGCCCACCCCCCCCCGCTCTCCAACTCCGCCCCTCCATCTTCACCTGGATGAAGATCAATATGCCTCTCTCTCCCTTCTCTCCCTTCTGCTCCTCTTGCTCCCCTAAGCAGCTCCAGCCAAACAATGAACTGAACTGCTCTCCAACTTCAATAACAACCAACAACTTTTCTGGACAGTACCACTACTCAGCGGACTCTGATGCTCTTTTTGGTTCCAGCGGCGGTGAACGACGCGCCGGCTGCGGTGGACGGCGACCCAAACATCGGTGATTGCGGGGAACTGCACGAGATGGCGGGGGTCCACGTGGCCTCTCCCCGGTCCCAGACGGTCGAGGACGCGGCATACACAGGATTTAGAGGCACCTTTACACAAACATTTTCGTTATTCTCTTTCTCTTTGTCTTCAAAAAAGCCCGCCAAAAGGAAACCCAACCCTACCCCCAGCAACCCTACCTGGCCTCCCCCTCTCCCCCTCTCCAACTCCGCCCCTCCCCCTCCCTCTACCTCCCCCTTCACCTGGAGGATGATCAATATTCCTCTCTCTCTCTCCTCTCTCTCCTTGCTCTTAAACTTCAACAGCAATAATAACCAACAATTTTTCTGGTCAGTACCACAACACAGCGGACTCTGATGCTCTTTTTGGTTCCAGTGGACTACACATCATCCACCTTAATGTGAACAGCCTCTCTTGAACCAAACTCGACCAAATCAGAGAAATGTTCCTCAACACGAAGGTAAAAATCCTGTTTTTCTCTGAAACCAAATTTGATCAAAGTATTTCTGACTCAGAGATAGAAATAGAAAACTTTTCGGTTATCAGAAAGGACAGGAATAAACACGGTGGGGGCGTTTGTATGTATATTCACCAGGATATTAAATACATAAATCGCACTGATCTTAACCACAATGACCTGGAATCTGTGTGGGCGGGAATCAAATTTAAAAACGCTAAACCGGTACTAATAGGGACTGTTTATAGACCCCCTAATCAGAGTGATTTCTATGGGGCTCTGGAGGAGTGCTTGGCTGGGGCGGACAACGTGGAGAAAATTATAACTGGGGATCTGAACACAGATATTCAACGCAGAGATGCACCTGTCTTCAGATCCTTCAGCAAGTTTTGTAATCTGCACGGTCTTTCCAAGCTAATAGCACTACCCACAAGGGTGTGTGATTCCACCCAATCAACCATAGATCTCATTCTCACTTCAGACTGGCCCAAAATAAAAAATAGTGGAGTCATGATCTGTGGTCTTAGCGACCACTATCTAACCTTCTGCACCCGCAAAATAGCTAAACCTAAAGCCAATGGCCACATAACAGCCCAATCCAGATCCCTCAAAAAATACTCCAATGACAATTTAAATTTAAAATGAGATGAGTGGGACTCGTCCCCTGTGCTCGCGAGCAACCTGGTCGATGTTGCTTGGGATCGCTTCAAAACGGCGTTCCTAAATATACTAAATGACTTGGCTCCCGTGAAAACAGTCAGGATCAAAGCCCGCTCTGAACCATGGATGAATCCGGACCTATTAGCTGCTCTAAAAGACAGAGACAGAAAATACTCCGAATACCAAAAGTGTAAAACAGAAGTAGATAAACAACCCAATAATAACAACCGCAAATTACTCCTTTCAACTCTCAAAAAGCAACGCAATAAATTAAGAAATAAGTCAACCAATCCGACTAAATCCTTACAAAAAAATTACATTAACGACAAAATAGAGGAAAACACAAATAAGCCACGTGAGCTCTGGAAAATTCTCAACAACCAGCTTCCTGGTTGCAGCCAAAAACTTAAAACCAGACTCACCAACATCAGCATCAAGGAGGGTGACTCCCTCATTACAGACAAAATGGAGGTAGCTAGCAGACTTAACATCTTTTTCACCAGCAACTCTTGTCAACAAGCTGTCCCACCACTCTGGTCGCTTTGGTGTAGAACACATTAAAGCCTTCTACAGAAAGCTAGGAGTATCCAACGATGATTTCAAATTAGAAATGGTCACAGCTTATGAGGTGCTTAAAAAATTGAGCGCACTCCACCCTAACAAGGCCACCGGCCTTGATAATATTCCCTCCAGATTCCTCAGGGACTCTGCCTCCATCATTGCCCCGATCATCACACACATAATAAACCTCTCAATTACACAAGGCCAAGTACCAAAAGATTTTAAGATAGCAAGAGTAACTCCCCTCTTTAAAAAAGGAAGCAAATTGGAACCTGGCAACTACTGACCTGTTTCTATTCTCAGTTCCATTTCCAAAGTAATGGAGAAAATAGTTTATGAACAGGTCGATAGTTACCTTGCCACTAATAAACTCATGTACAAATTCCAATCCGGCTTCAGAACTAACCACTCCACTGACACATGCCTTCTCTATGTGACTTCAGAACTAACCACTCCACTGACACATGCCTTCTCTATCTGACTTCAGAACTAACCACTCCACTGACACATGCCTTCTCTATCTGACTTCAGAACTAACCACTCCACTGACACATGCCTTCTCTATCTGACTTCAGAACTAACCACTCCACTGACACATGCCTTCTCTATCTGACTTCAGAACTAACCACTCCACTGACACATGCCTTCTCTATGTGAGCGACCACATCAAACATGAGGTGGACGTGGGCAAATACTGCGGCATGGTCATGCTGGACCTTCAGAAGGCCTTTGACACCGTTAACCACGCTATACTGTTGGATAAGCTCAGAGCATTTGGATTTAACAAAACCTCTTGGAGCTGGATGCAATCTTACTTGGAGGGGAGGGAACAGGTGGTAGAGGTGAACGGCACCGTGTCCCCCCCCCCCCCCCCCCCCTCTCGGGGAGCTGTGGAGTCCCCCAAGGCAGTATATTGGGACCTTTACTGTTCCTAATATACATAAACGACTTGTCATCGGCATGCGACTGTGAATTGTTCTTGTTTGCGGACGACTCGGCCTTGCTGGTATCAGACAAGGACAAGTCACAGGTGGAGAAAATCCTCAGTGCTGAACTCTGTAGAACTTGCACCTGGCTCGCTGACAACAAGCTATCCATACACTTGGGTAAAACGGAATCCATCCTGTTTGGGTCCCACATTAAACTTAAGAAAGTCAATGACTTCACTATAAAAGTGGGTGACATTGTTATCACCAGGAAAGATGAGGTCACCTACCTAGGTTCCATTCTAGAGGCTAACCTTTCCTGTGATAAAATGGCAACCAAGGTAATCAGAAAGGTCAACCAACGAACAAGATTTCTCTATGGAATCTCC
>NC_084732.1:10906551-10921551 GCF_033978785.1 Entelurus aequoreus
TGGTGTACTTGTGTAGCTGTATTTAGAAGTGTGTACTTGTGTAGCTGTATGTAGAAATGTGTACTTGTGTAGCTGTATGTAGAAATGTGTACTTGTGTAGCTGTATGTAGAAAAGTGTACTTGTGTAGCTGTATGTAGAAATGTGTACTTGTGTAGCTGTATGTAGAAATGTGTACTTGTGTAGCTGTATGTAGAAATGTGTACTTGTGTAGCTGTATGTAGAAATGTGTACTTGTGTAGCTGTATGTAGAAATGTGTACTTGTGTAGCTGTATGTAGAAGTGTGTACTTGTGTAGCTGTATGTAGAAATGTGTACTTGTGTAGCTGTATGTAGAAATGTGTACTTGTGTAGCTGTATGTAGAAATGTGTACTTGTGTAGCTGTATGTAGAAATGTGTACTTGTGTAGCTGTATGTAGAAGTGTGTACTTGTGTAGCTGTATGTAGAAATGTGTACTTGTGTAGCTGTATGTAGGAATGTGTACTTGTGTAGCTGTATGTAGAAATGTGTACTTGTGTAGCTGTATGTAGAAATGTGTACTTGTGTAGCTGTATGTAGAAATGTGTACTTGTGTAGCTGTATGTAGAAATGTGTACTTGTGTAGCTGCAATGTTGAAGAACCTTTAATATGTGAAATACTTCAATGTCCTGGGTGAAGTAGTGGTGCAACACTTCTAATCTAAGTCTAAGACTAGATGTGTCCAATCTAAGTCTAAGACTAGATGTGACCAATCTAAGTCTAAGACTAGATGTGACCAATCTAAGTCTAAGACTAGATGTGACCAATCTAAGTCTAAGACTAGATGTGACCAATCTAAATCTAAGACTAGATGTGACCAATCTAAGTCTAAGACTAGATGTGACCAATCTAAGTCTAAGACTAGATTGACCAATCTAAGTCTAAGACTAGATGTGACCAATCTAAGTCTAAGACTAGATGTGACCAATCTAAATCTAAGACTAGATGTGACCAATCTAAGTCTAAGACTAGATGTAACAATCTAAGTCTAAGATTAGATGTGACCAATCTTAGTGTGAGATCATGAACTGATGAAGTCTACTAGGATGAGAGACTTCAAGACAGACCAAACCCACATTGACTGTCCTGAGCTGACAAAGACCTGATGAATGAGAGAACCTTCTAAGACATTCTGGAATGTGTTTCCACTTTGGGAGTTTGTAGTTTTAAACTAGTAGATTAAGGAACAAATCAATAGTCAGAGAACTGTAGGACTCACCAATCAGATTGTGGACTTGCAGTTTCATGAAAATAAATCTTGCATCAGAAGTTGTTTTTACCTGGAATCAGTTATGAGATGGCGACTTGTCCAAGGTGTACCCCGCCTTCCGCCCGATTGTAGCTGAGATAGGCTCCAGCGCCCCCGCCACTCCGAAGGGAATAAGCGGTAGACAATGGATGGATGGATGGGTTCTGACTCCAAAGTCTCTGAGAGAAACTCGGGTCTGAATCCAGAGAGACTGTGAGAGTGTCTGTGATCACTTGCTCGTCTTCTACCTGCTGTCCTTCCTCGGCCTGCTTCCATTCACCAGCCAGGTGGCGCTGATAAGCATCCGTGACTGATGGACCGGTCCCAGTGTCCTCCAGCCCGTGTCCGTCCAGAAGTGACGCTGACATGTGACAGCCCCGCTCCGCCTCCAATTAAAGAGCGCTACAGATACTCCGATAAAGGGGCAACGTCAGCCGGCTCGGGAGGGCAAAGGACAAGCTGCTCGTCAGGACCAAGACCAGCTGTCTGCCGCGGGACCAGGACACGCTGAGTGATGCCACTTGTGACACGCTGAGTGATGCCACTTGTCACTCGCCGAGGGCCAAGAAGCTCCAGTGTGACGCCGTCCAGCTGCCACACCAACCAAAGCTGAAAGTTCACGTTGCCATCAAGAAGAGGGCAGCACTAGAATAATACGTAGCAATCATCTCATGCCGGGCTGTCAAAGGTATGGCCCGCAGGCCGTATCAGGTCCGCAAACAGTTTTAGTACAGCCCGCAAGATCAGTTTGCTAAGTGAGCTGCATCTGCTGTTCTAAATGTGTCCACCAGATGTCGCAATAGCAACTGACAGTGGTTAAAGATGACGTGTCAGCCGACTTTAAACAGCCTCTGGATTGGCTGCCACTACTCCAATCAGCAATTAGCTGCTCCTGTTGTGGCTGGCAGCAGATGGCGGCAGACTGATGCTGGATCGACACAATACCTTTTTTCATTGTAAATGATCCACTCAGCGGATGAAATAAAACGGTTGGATGTGAAGACTTAAGTCAGCTTGACCATTGTCTTTGAAGTGAGACTTAAGTCCCATCTTAAAACTCATTTGTATAATCTAGCCTTTAAATAGACCCCCCTTTTTAGACCAGTTGATCTGCCGTTTCTTTTCTTCTCTCCTCTTCTTCCCTGTCCCTTTGGAGGGGGAGTTGCATAGGTCTGGTGGCCATGGATGAAGTGCTGGCTGTCCAGAGTCGGGACCCAGGGTGGACCACTAGCCTGTGCATCGGTTGGGGACATCTCTGCGCTGCTGACCCGTCTCCGCTCGGGACGGTTTCCTGCTGGCCCCACTATGGACTGGACTCTCGCTGATGTGTTGGATCCACTGTGGACTGGACTTTCACAATATTATGTCAGACCCACTCGACATCCATTGCTTTCGGTCTCCCCTAGAGGGGGGTTGGGGGGGTTATCCACATATGCGGTCCTCTCCAAGGTTTCTCATAGTCATTCATCGACGTCCCACTGGGGTGAGTTTTTCCTTGCCCGTATGTGGGCTCTGTACCGAGGATGTCATTGTGGCTTGTGCAGCCCTTTGAGACACTTGTGATTTAGGGCTATATAAATAAACATTGATTGATTGATTGATTGATTGATTGATTGACTTCCATGCACGTTGTAGCCTGAACTCTTTACTCATTTTACAAAAGTGCGTTTCTACATTCTTTGTTTTTGTTCAGTTTTATTTCATGCGTAAATCTACCATGTTCAGTCTGTAGTTATGTTTCTTTGCTTTCACCTGTGGTGTCATTTTCACAATTGTGTTTATATTAGAATTGTAATATTTGAAAGATGATGAATGAATGTGTTGTGGCAGTTGCAGATTTCACCAATGCGGCGGTTTGAGGAAAGACTTTTCCAAACGTTTTTAATGAACTGCTAACAAGAGAATCCAAAACAGGAAGTGCTTTAAGTTGAATGGCTTGAGACAAAGTCTAAGTTCTTTGTGGTCTTCATGGTGTTTTTAGAACTGCTAAACTAACTTGAAATGTTTTGCCCGGAGGATTATTTTTAATGTGTTCATTTTCAGAATGTGCTTGTTGTATTTTTGGCCAAAGTAAGTTGAAGAAAACAATCTGAAGTTATAAATAAATGATAAATGGGTTATACTTGTATAGCGCTTTTCTACCTTCAAGGTACTCAAAGCGCTTTGACACTATTTCCACAGTCACCCATTCACACACACATTCACACACTGATTGCGGGAGCTGCCATGCAAGACGCTAACCAGCAGCCATCAGGAGCAAGGGTGAAGTGTCTTGCCCAAGGACACAACGGACGTGACTAGGATGGTAGAAGGTGGGGATCGAACCCCAGTAACCAGCAACACTCCGATTGCTGGCACGGCCACTCTACCAACTTCGCCACGCCGCCCCAAGTTGTCTTCAGTTTTTAAGTTTCATTGCCATGATTGTAGGAGTCCGGCCCACGTGGACATAGATGTTCCTTCATGTGGCCCCTGAGCTAAAAGGACTTGGACCCCCCTGGTGTAGTGGTTGTTTTGTTTACAACTGGTCAGCATAATGTTATTGTACACTAATCAATACATGCACAATATTATGTTCAATTGTTACCATAAATCAGGATTACAAAACCTTTTCAGATGATAAATTATATATATATATATATATATATATATATATATATATATATATATATATATATATATATCCATCCATCCATCCATTTTCTACCGCTTATTCCCTTCAGGGCCGCGGGGGGCGCTGGAGCCTTATAAATATATATATATATATATATATATATATATATATATATATATATATATATATATATATATATATATATATATATATATATATATATATATATATATATATATATGTGTGGAGTTTGCATGTTCTCCCCGTGACTGCGTGGGTTCCCTCCGGGTACTCCGGCTTCCTCCCACCTCCAAAGACATGCACCTGGGGATAGGTTGATTGGCAACACTAAATTGGCCCTAGTGTGTGAATGTTGTCTGTCTATCTGTGTTGGCCCTGCGATGAGGTGGCGACTTGTTCAGGGTGTACCCCGCCTTCCGCCCGATTGTAGCTGAGATAGGCTCCAGCGCCCCCCGCGACCCCGAAGGGAATAAGCGGTAGAAAATGGATGGATATATATATATATATATATATATATATATATATATATATATATATATATATATTATATATATATATATATATATATATATATATATATATATATATATATAATATGGTGACACTTTACGATGTGGAACATATTGCCCATTAATTAGTTGATTATTAAAGTAACAAAGACTTAATTTAGAGTTATTTGGACACTAGGGGAACATATATAAGGATTAGGGTTAGGGTTAGGTTTAGGTTTAGGGTTACTAATAAGCAATAATTCTGAGGTTATTGAGGGAAGACTCTTAGTTAATGGCTTACTGCTTGTATAATAAGGCCATGCAGAATAAGGCAAACACACACACAAGTGCACACACGTACACGCAGACGGGGTAAGTGTGAGCGACGAGGACACGCACACACTTACACACACACACACTCACACACACAAGTACACACACACATACACACAAACGGGGTGAGTGTGAGCGACGAGGACACGTACACGCACACACACACACACTCACACACACAAGTACACACACGCATGCACACAAACGGGGTGAGTGTGAGCGACGAGGACACGCACACACTTACACACACACACACACACACACAAGTACACACACACATACACACAAATGGAGTGAGTGTGAGCGACGAGGACACGTACACGCACACACACACACACACTCACACACACAAGTACACACACACATGCACACAAACGGGGTGAGTGTGTGCGACGAGGACACGTACACACACACACAAGTACACACACACATACACACAAACGGGGTGAGTGTGAGCGACGAGGACACGCACACACTTACAAACACACACACTCACACACACAAGTACACACACACATACACACAAACGGGGTGAGTGTGAGCGACGAGGACACGTACACACACACACAAGTACACACACACATACACACAAACGGGGTGAGTGTGAGCGACGAGGACACGTACACACACACACAAGTACACACACACATACACACAGACGGAGTGAGTGTGAGCGACGAGGACACATACACATTTATACATTTACACACACACACACACACACACACACACACACACACACACACACACACACACACACACACACACACACACACACACACACACACACACGCACATGATCTTCACAGCCGTGTACATTCCTCCCAGTGCTAACACCAATGCAGCTTTGAATGTTCTGTACTGTTCTATCAATGAACTGCAATCTACACATCCAGAGGGAGTTTTCATCGTGGCAGAGGACTTTAATCAAGCTAACATGAAAACTGTGTTCCCTCATTTCCATCAATATGTGAATGTTGCAACCAGGGGTGGAAGCAAGCTGGACATGGTGTGTAGCAATATTAAGCATGCGTATAAAGCTGCACCACGCCCCCACCTCAGCTCCTCAGACCTTCTCTCTGTGATGCTAATTCCTGCATACAAGCCCCTGCTGATCAGAAGTGAAGCAGGTGAGGACCTGGCCAGAGGGAGCAATGTCAGCATTACAAGACTGCTTCGAAAGCACAGACTGGGACATGTTCAAGGCAGCCGCCACCGACAACCACCACACATGCAGAGTCTGTGTCCGCATACATTCAGAAGTGCATGGAGGATGTCAGTGTGATCAAGAACATCCCCACACGGGCCAACGAGAAACCCTAGATGAACAGTGAGGTACGTGCAGTGCTGAAGGCTCGGAACAAGGCTTTCAAGTCTGGCGACAGGGTGGCATTAAAATCAGCCAGAGCTAACCTGAACCGTGCCATTAAGGTTGCAAAGCGTGCTCACAGTCAGAAAGTGCAGGACTTCTTCGAGAACCCCACAAACACTGGACGAATGTGGCAGGGCATACAGGTCATCACAGACTATAAAGCTGCCCCCTGTCCCCGTGACAACAGTATCAGCTTCCTAGATGACCTTAACAACTACTTTGCAAGGTTTGAGGCACTTAACACCACTCCGGCGAGAAAATCCATCCCTCGCCCTGATGAGCAGCCGCTCAACTTGGACATAGCGGATGTCCGGAAAACCCTGAGGAGAGTGAACCCCCGGAAAGCAGCGGGACCTGATGACATTCCGGGCAGGGTGCTTAAGGGATGTGCAGACCAGCTGGCTGGGGTTCTCACAGACATCTTCAACATCTCGCTGACCCAGGCTGTGGTACCATCATGTTTTAAGACGGCCACAATCATTCCAGTGCCTAAAAAACCCACAATCTCCTCCCTCAATGATTATCGCCCTGTAGCACTCACCCCCATCATAATGAAGTGCTTCAAGAGGCTAGTAAAGGAATACATTGTCTCCAGACTTCCCCCCAATGCCCTAACCGCTCCACAGAGGACGCCATCTCCTCTGAACTTCACCTGAGTTTAGAACATCTAGAAGGAAAGGACACACACGTGCGGATGTTGTGAGCAAACTGGCCCCCCTTGGATTCAGTACCCCCCTATGCAACTGGCTGCTTGACTTCCTCACAGACAGACCCCAGTCTGTGAGAGTGAGCGACAACACGTCCAGTGCCATATCCCTGAGCACTGGCTCACCCCAGGGCTGCGTCCTGAGTCCGCTGCTGTTCGCGTTGATGACCCATGACTGCTGCGCCAGGTCCACTACTAACCACATTGTGAAGTACACAACAGTAGTGGGCCTCATCCGTGACAACAACGACATGGACTACAGAGAGGAGGTGAAACATCTGGTTGACTGGTGCAGAACCAACAACCTGGTCCTGAATGTTGACAAGACCAAGGAGATCATCGTCAACTTCAGGAAGCACCAGTCCAGCCACGCTCCACTCTTCATCAACGGCACAGCGGTGGAGATGGTAAGCAGCACCAAGTTCCTGGGGGTGCAGATAACTGACAATATGACCTGGTCCCTACACACCGGCGCTCTTGTAAAAAGAGCTCAGCAGCACATGCACTTTTTGCATCGGATGAAAAGAGCACAGCTCCCTCCCCCCATTCTCACCACATTCTAGAGAGGCACTATAGAGAGCCTACTGACCAACAGAATCTCTGTCTGGACTGGAGCCTGCAGTGCCTCAGACTGGAAGTCTCTGCAGAGAGTGGTGAGGACGGTGGAAAAGATAATCAAGACTCCTCTTCCTCCTATCCAGGAGATCGCAAAAAGCCGCTGCCTGACCAGGGCTCAGAAAATCTTCAGAGACTCCTCCCACCCCCACCAAGGACTGTTTTCACTGCTGGACTCTAGAAAGAGGTTCTGCAGCCTCCGTAGCAGAACCTCCAGGTTCTGTAACAGCTTCTTCCCTCAGGCCGTAAGACTCTTGAACGCACTAAAATAATCCCTTCAATTCCCCCCAAAAATGGATTAAGTGGCTGGAATATAAAGATAATATAACATACATCCATAAACGTGGATGCATATGCAAAAGTGCAATATATTTATATGTACAGTAATCTATTTATTTTTATCTGCACCTTATTGCTTTTTTATCCTGCACTACCATGAGCAAATGCAACAAAATGTTGTTCTTATCTGTACTGTAATGTTCAAATTTGAATGACAATAAAAAGGAAGTCTAAGTCTAAGTCTAAGTCCACCACGGTGTTGGAGGGTTACCACCACTTGAGGCAACTAAGACCTTCTGGCCACAGCTCGCAGCTGCAGCTTTAGCAACGGAGGCTTTGAACATTGCCCATTCCTGTTCAATGTCCCCAACCTCCACAGGGATGGCAGAGAAGTCCCGCCGGAGGTGGGATTTGAAGTCCTTCCGGATAGAGAACTCCTTCAAACGTTCCCAGTTCACCCGCACTACACGCTTGGGTTTGCCATGTCTATCCAGAGGTTCCCCGCAATGTGACCCAACTCACCACCAGATGGTGATCACTTGACAGTTCAGCCCCTGTCTTCACCCGAGTGTCCAAAACATACGGCCTCAGATCAGCTGATAGGATTACAAAATGGATCATTGATCTTTGGCCTAGGGTGCTCTGGTACCAGGTACACCTATGAGCTCCTTATGCTCAAACATGGTTTTTGTTATCGCAAGTCCATGACTAGCACAGAAGTCCTATAACAATCCACCACTCAGGCTCAGATCAGGGAGACCGTTCATCCCAATCACGCCAGTCCAAGTATCACTGTCATTGCCCACATGCGCGATGAAGTCCCCCAGCAAGACTATGGAATCCCCTGCCGGCGCCCCATACAGGACCACATGCAAGGTATCCAAGAAGGCCGAATACTCTGAACTCTTGTTTGGTGCGTATGCACATACAACAGTCAGAGTGTTCCCCCCCCTCCAACCCTAAGGCGAAGGGAGGCAACCCTCTTGTCCACTGGGGTGAACTCCAACGTACGGGCACTCAGCCAGGGACTCGTGAGTACCCCCACACCCGCCTGGGCCCCTCACACCCTGAGCAACTCCAGAAGTGGACAAGGTCCATCCCTTGTCCAGGAGTGTGGTTTCAGAGCCCTTGCTATGCGTAGAGGCAAGCCCCACCAGATCCAACCGGTAGCGCTCCACCTCCTGCACCAGCTCAGGCTCCTCCCCCACCAGCGTAGAGACGTTCCACGTTCCAAAAGTCAGCTTCTGCTGCCCCGAATTGGTCCGTCTGGAGCCTCCAATTTCACTGCCATCCAACTAGCAGCGCACTATTTTGTAGATTGCACACACTAATAGTACACACTATTCTACGTATGTCCCGGCAAGAAATCTGCGTTCAAAGAACTCCGGCTTATTAGTGATTCCCAGAGCCCAAAAAAAGTCTGTGGGCTATAGAGCGTTTTCTATTCGGGCTCCAGTACTCTGGAATGCCCTCCCGGTAACAGTTAGAGATGCTACCTCAGTAGAAGCATTTAAGTCCCATATTAAAACTAATTTGTATACTCTAGCCTTTAAATAGACCCCCCTTTGAGACCAGTTGATCTGCCGTTTCTTTTCTGCTTTGCCACCCTCTACTTTGTGGAGGGGGGGCACATGTTCGGTGGCCACGGATAAAGCGCTGGCTGTCCAAAGTCGGGACCCGGGGTGGACCGCTTGTCTGTGCATTGGTTGGGGACGTCTCTGCGCTGCTGACCTGTCTCCGCTCGGGATGGTCTCCTGCTGGCCCCACTGTGGACTGGACTCTCACTATTATGTTAGATTCACTATGGACTGGACTCTCACTATTATGTTAGATCCACTATGGACTGGACTCTCACAATATTATGCTACATCCACTATGGACTGGACTCTCACTATATTATGCTAGATCCACTATGGACTGGACTCTCACTTTTATGTTAGATCCACTCGACGTCCATTGCACCGGTCGCCCCCAGGGGGGGGGGGGGGGGGTTCCCCACATCTGCGGTCCCCTCCAAGGTTTCTCATTGTCCCATTGGGTTGAGTTTTTCCTTGCCCTGATGTGGGATCTGAGCTGAGGTTGTCGTTGTGGCTTGTGCAGCCCTTTGAGATACTCATGATTTAGGGATATATAAGTAAACATTGATTGATTGATATACACTTTGTACACGCTAATACACACTATGATTGATTGATTGATTATACACTTTTGTATATGTTAATACTACAAACTATGTTATACTTTGTAGACGTTGTTTAGCTCCTGCTAGTAGACCAGGTTGTCAGTACTCAGGTGTACTATGTGCGACATGCTGGTAAATGATTGCGGTGTGCTGACTGCCACATGACAGTTTTGTGGTGTCCACTTGTGTTGTACTCTCTGCCTCAGGAGCTGACTGCTTCTGCTTTTTAGCTCAGTGCCTAGCGCACTCGTCTCTCATTCAGGAGGACGCGGGTTCGATTCCCAGGCAGGGACGAGCACAACGAGGAGCTACATTTCCTGGTGCCAAAAGTATTTCCAAGTACGAGGACGCAGTTTCCAAGCAATAAGTGAAGTAAAGAGTAGTTTTAATGAGGAGAGACGTGCGGGCTCGGGCCGCAGCTTGCACTAATTGACAACGACGTGACATCAAGCAGGACGACGTTCTTGCGATGCTTGGATGCGTCCTGTCGTGCGCGCCAAACGTGCGCTAGCATCAAACATGCACGCCAAACGTGCGCTAGCATCAAACCTCGCCTGCCGTCCTCAGCCAGCTGACAGCCCGTCTTCAGATGGCCGCCCGCCGGCGCCTCAAAGACGAGCACGTTGTTGATTTAACTTTCTCACGCCTCGCCTGTCGACGCAGCGCCAGCCCCGCCCATCCCCCCACCGTCTCCCTCCCCTCCACCACCGCCTCCCTCCCCTCCCCCACCGTGTCCCGCCACGCCGCCTGCTTCAAGAGAAGACATGAACTTTATTCACGATGCCTGCTGCCGCACAAAAAAATAATCTGCAAGTACTTTAAAAGTACTCGCACTCAGTATGGCCGTCACACACTCTCAGAAGCCCCGCCCCTCCGCTGGACCAGGAAGTAACTAAGTACGTTCAATCAATAGGAGGTAAGTCAGTAAGGAAGTAACTAAGTTCAATCAAGAAGAGATAAGTAAATAAGGAAGTAACTAAGTACGTTCAACCAAGAAGAGGTAAGTCAATAAGAAAGTAACTAAGTAACTGAGTATGTTCAATTAATAGGAGGTAACTAAATAACGAAGTAACTAAGTATGTTGACTCAAGAAGAGGTAAGTCAATAAGGAAGTAACTAAGTAACTGAGTATGTTCAATCAATAAGAGGTCAGTCAATAGGGAAGTAACTAAGTAAGTTCAATCAATAGGAGGTAAGTCAACAAGAAAGTAACTAAGTACATTCAATCAATACGAGGTAAGTAAATAAAGAAGTGACTAAGTTAAGTACATAAGTAAGTATTTAGGTAAAGAAGTGAGTAAGTTGCATCAAGTAAGTAACTAAGTACTGTTAGTAAGTAGGTAAATAAGGAAGTAATGAAAGAGGAGGGAAGTAACTAAGTAAGTAATTTAAATACATAAGTAACACACATCTGATGTAACTTTGACTGTCAATACTGTCCCACTTACACATGCCACCCTTCCACCATGATCCATGCCAATTGATCAATTGATCAATTGATCAATTGATTAATTGACTTCTAAATATATTTTCCCAACAAGTCCAACATTAAAGACTTTTTATGTTGTGATAATAAAATAAAAGAAGTCGTTTATTTGATTTTATTACTAATCTTCTTTTGGGACTAAATAAAATTCATTTGTTCACTGGATTAAAGCTGGCACACACACACACACACACACACACACACACACACACACACACACACACACACACACACACAAACACACACACACACACACACACACACAGAGAAGGTCCTGGGTAAGTGGGGTCAAAGGTAACGTGTAGTAATCCATCCAAGCAGTGTGACAGCAGCAGCTAATAAATCACTTATTCATCCTTTAATCCCCTGGCTGTCGCACACACACACACACACACACACACACTCACACACACACACACACACACACACACACACACACACACACACACACACACACACACACACACACACACACACACGGTAGTGGGCAGAAGACACGGTCCTACAGTCAAGCGGGCAAGTTTAAGTACTCTAAGACTTAAGTAGTTCCCTAAAAGTTGACTTCCAAAGTATAAAAGTAGTCATGTTGTGTAAAAGTTCAATAAAAATAGAATACAACAACTTCTATTCAATAGAATAGACTGCCAAGACAAGATATTTCATGTTCACACTCAGAAACTTTGGTATTTGTTGCAAATATTAGCTCATTTGGAATTTGATGCCTGCAACATGTTTCAAAAAAGCTGGCACAAGTGGCAAAAAAAAGTGATAAAGTTGAAGAATGCTCATCAAAGACTTATTTAGAACATCCCACAGGTGAGCAGGCTAATTGGGAACAGGTGGGTGCCATGATTGGGTATAAAGGCAGAGGGGGGGGGGCACACCTGGGACGCCAGATGTCGTCGTTGAGCCCTCCGGAGGAGTCGTGGGCCTTTCAACGAAACACCAATGAAGGAGGGTGCCGACCTGAAGACCCCAGTGAGGCTTTTGCCCCTAACCCTAACCCTAACCCTAACCATAACCCTAACCCTAACCCCTAACCCTAACCCTAACCCTAACCCTAACCCTAACCCTAAGCTGACGGCCTGGTCTTCGGAGACCAACCTCGCTCTCAACACCAGCAAGACCAGAGAGATCATCGTGGACTTCAGGAGGAGCAGCACCGACCCTGCCCCCCTCTACATCAACGGCGAGTGTGTGGAGGGGGTCCACACCTTCAGGTACCTTGGAGTCCACATCTCTAACGACTTTTCCTGGACAGTCAACACCACATCAATCATCAAGAAGGCTCAGCAGCGGCTACACTTCCTGAGAGTCCTCGGGAAGTACAACCTGAAGCCTGATCTGCTGCTGACCTTCTACCGCTCGTCCATCGAGAGCCTGCTGACCTACTGTATTACAGTATGGTACGGCAGCTGCACTGCAGCAGACAGGGAGAGGCTGCAAAGAGTGGTCAAGACGGCTCAGAAGATCATCGGCCGCCCTCTCCCCTCTCTGATGGACATCTACACCTCCCGCTGCCTCAACAGAGCCAGTGCCATCATCAAGGACAGCACCCACCCTGGCTCTGACCTGGTCCACCTGCTGCCCTCTGGGAAGCGCTACAGGTGCATTAAAGCCAGGATGAACAGGCTAAAGAACAGCTTCTTCCCCAGGGCCATAACCACCCTGAACAGACTTCCCCATTGACCCTCATAACTGCCTTCTCTTCGGTGCAATAACCCATTCCACCAACCACCCTGTTTCATCACCCATATTCATGTACATATTCATTTCACCCTCTGTATAGAGTGTACACTTGTTTTATCGCACTGTATGGAATGGCCTCAATCTCGTTACCCTGGGTAATGACAATAAAGCTGATTCTGATGCTGATTCTGATTCTGATTCTGATTCTGATTCTGATTCTGATTCTGATTCTGATTCTGATTCTGACATGGCAGTACTACACAGTACAAGCGAGTACACATGGCAGTACTACACAGTACAAGCAAGTACACATGGCAGTACTACACAGTGCAAGCAAGTACACATGGCAGTACTACACAGTACAAGCAAGTACGCTACACAGTACAAGCAAGTACACATGGCAGTACTACGCAGTACAAACAAGTACACATGGCAGTACTACGCAGTACAAGCAAGTACACATGGCAGTACTACGCAGTACAAGCAAGTACACATGGCAGTACTACGCAGTACAAACAAGTACACATGGCAGTACTACGCAGTACAAACAAGTACACATGGCAGTACTACGCAGTACAAGCAAGTACACATGGCAGTACTACGCAGTACAAGCAAGTACACATGGCAGTACTACGCAGTACAAGCAAGTACACATGGCAGTACTACGCAGTACAAGCAAGTACACATGGCAGTACTACGCAGTACAAGCAAGTACACATGGCAGTACTACGCAGTACAAGCAAGTACACATGGCAGTACTACGCAGTACAAGCAAGTACACATGGCAGTACTACGCAGTACAAGCAAGTACACATGGCAGTACTACGCAGTACAAGCAAGTACACATGGCAGTACTAAGCAGTACAAGCAAGTACACATGGCAGTACTATGCAGTACAAGCAAGTACACATGGCAGTACTACGCAGTACAAGCAAGTACACATGGCAGTACTACGCAGTACAAACAAGTACACATGGCAGTACTACGCAGTACAAACAAGTACACATGGCAGTACTACGCAGTACAAACAAGTACACATGGCAGTACTACGCAGTACAAGCAAGTACACATGGCAGTACTACGCAGTACAAGCAAGTACACATGGCAGTACTACGCAGTACAAACAAGTACACATGGCAGTACTACGCAGTACAAGCAAGTACACATGGCAGTACTACGCAGTACAAGCAAGTACACATGGCAGTACTACGCAGTACAAGCAAGTACACATGGCAGTACTACGCAGTACAAACAAGTACACATGGCAGTACTACGCAGTACAAGCAAGTACACATGGCAGTACTACGCAGTACAAGCAAGTACACATGGCAGTACTACGCAGTACAAGCAAGTACACATGGCAGTACTACGCAGTACAAACAAGTACACATGGCAGTACTACGCAGTACAAACAAGTACACATGGCAGTACTACGCAGTACAAGCAAGTACACATGGCAGTACTACGCAGTACAAGCAAGTACACATGGCAGTACTACGCAGTACAAGCAAGTACACATGGCAGTACTACGCAGTACAAACAAGTACACATGGCAGTACTACGCAGTACAAGCAAGTACACATGGCAGTACTACGCAGTACAAGCAAGTACACATGGCAGTACTACGCAGTACAAGCAAGTACACATGGCAGTACTACGCAGTACAAACAAGTACACATGGCAGTACTACGCAGTACAAACAAGTACACATGGCAGTACTACGCAGTACAAGCAAGTACACATGGCAGTACTACGCAGTACAAACAAGTACACATGGCAGTACTACGCAGTACAAACAAGTACACATGGCAGTACTACGCAGTACAAGCAAGTACACATGGCAGTACTACGCAGTACAAGCAAGTACACATGGCAGTACTACGCAGTACAAACAAGTACACATGGCAGTACTACGCAGTACAAGCAAGTACACATGGCAGTACT
>NC_084732.1:10926551-10934051 GCF_033978785.1 Entelurus aequoreus
ACCATAAAAACTATAAAACCTTAATAACATAAAAATGATAATACAATTAAAACGTTAACATAAAAACTAAAAAATGTTAATAACATAAAAACTATGAAACGTTAATAAAATAAAAACAATAAAACGTTAATAATATTATTATTTTCCCCCTCCCTCAGGGGGGGGTTCGACAGGGTGGTTGCTAGTTGTTCCATCGCCATCGTTGGGGTCCCTGTGGGTGGGGTGGGTGGTTCCCATGGCCCCGTGCTGGGCGGTCCTGCGGCGGCCAACTTGGGTGGGGTGGCCTGGGGCGGGCTGCGCCATGCTTTCCGGGGGGTTGGGGGTGGGCTCGTGGGGGGCCCGGTTCCTGGTGGGGAAAGGGTGGTCTTCCCGTCCGGTTGCGGGGAGGCTCTGGGCCCCTCGGGTCCTTTCTGCCCGTGTGGGATGTGGTCTCTCGCATGATCATATCCACTGTCCTCTGGGTGTTCAGCTCCAGGTTGTTGAGGATGCACCAGGACGCCAGCCAGTCCACCTCTCTCATGTAGGCGGACTCGTCGCCATCCGAGATGAGCCTGATGAGGATGGTGTCGTCCCCAAACTTGAGCAGCTTTACGGACTGGTGACTGGAGGTGCAGCGTAGTGCAGTGTATACAGGGAGAAGAGCCAGGGGGAAAGTACACAGCCCTGAGGAGTACCGGTGTTCATGTTTCGACTGTCCTGATGGGTACCAGTGTTCATAGTTCGACTGTCCTGAGGAGTGCCAGTGTTCATGGTTCAACTGTCCTGAGGAGTACCAGTGTTCATGGCTCGACTGTCCTGAGGAGTACCAGTGTTCATGGTTCGACTGTCCTGAGGAGTACCAGTGTTCATGGTTCGACTGTCCTGAGGAGTACCAGTGTTCATGGCTCGACTGTCCTGAGGAGTACCAGTGTTCATGGTTCGACTGTCCTGAGGAGTACCAGTGTTCATGGTTCGACTGTCCTGAGGAGTACCAGTGTTCATGGCTCGACTGTCCTGAGGAGTACCAGTGTTCATGGTTCGACTGTCCTGAGGAGTACCAGTGTTCATGGTTCGACTGTCCTGAGGAGTACCAGTGTTCATGGCTCGACTGTCCTGAGGAGTACCAGTGTTCATGGTTCGACTGTCCTGAGGAGTACCAGTGTTCATGGTTCGACTGTCCTGAGGGGTACCAGTGTTCATGGCTCGACTGTCCTGAGGAGTACCAGTGTTCATGGTTCGACTGTCCTGAGGAGTACCAGTGTTCATGGTTCGACTGTCCTGAGGGGTACCAGTGTTCATGGCTCGACTGTCCTGAGGAGTACCAGTGTTCATGGTTCGACTGTCCTGAGGGGTACCAGTGTTCATGGTTCGACTGTCCTGAGGAGTACCAGTGTTCATGGTTCGACTGTCCTGAGGAGTACCAGTGTTCATGGTTCGACTGTCCTGAGGAGTACCAGTGTTCATGGCTCGACTGTCCTGAGGAGTACCAGTGTTCATGTTTCGACTGTCCTGAGGAGTACCAGTGTTCATGTTTCGACTGTCCTGAGGAGTACCAGTGTTCATGGTTCGACTGTCCTGAGGAGTACCAGTGTTCATGGTTCGACTGTCCTGAGGAGTACCAGTGTTCATGGTTCGACTGTCCTGAGGAGTACCAGTGTTCATGGTTCGACTGTCCGAGACAATCTTCCCCAGCCGCACGTGCTGTCTTCGGTCCATCGGGAAGTCATTGATCCAACCGCAGAGGGAGTCGGGCATGCTGAGCTGGTAGATCTTGTCTGGTAGCAGTTCAGGGAGGATGGTGTTGAAGGCAGAGCGGAAGTCCACAAACAGGATTCTAATAAATAAATAACTATTCATCAAAAAATGAATGAATAAAAATCAACAAATGACCAAGTGGCCCAAAACACATGTTATTTTTAATTGGATTTTAAAACAAAATGGAGATGAAACAAAACAAAGATGACATGAAACAAGATGGAGATTAAACTAAAAAAAGATGAGATTAAACTAAAGCAAGATGGAGATGAAACTAAGACAAGGTGGAGATGAAACTAAAACAAGATGGAGATTAAACTAAAACAAGATGAAGATGAAACTAAGACCAGATGGAGATGAAACTAAAACAAGATGAAGATGAAACTAAAACAAGATGGAGATGAAACTAAAACAAGATGGAGATGAAACAAAACAAGATGGAGATGAAACTACAACAAGATGGAGATTAAACTAAAACAAGATGGAGATGAAACAAAACAAGATGGAGATGAAACTAAAACAAGATGGAGATTAAACTGAATCAAGATGGAGATTAAACTAAAACAAGATGGAGATTAAACTAAAACAAGATGGAGATGAAACTACAACAAGATGGAGATGAAACAAAACAAGATGGAGATGAAACTAAAACAAGATGGAGATGAAACAAAACAAGATGGAGATGAAACTAAAACAAGATGGAGATGAAACTAAAACAAGATGGAGATGAAACTAAAACAAGATGGAGATGAAACTAAAACAAGATGGAGATGAAACTACAACAAGATGGAGATGAAACAAAACAAGATGGAGATGAAACTAAAACAAGATGGAGATGAAACAAAACAGCATGGAGATTAAACTACAACAAGATGGAGATGAAACAAAACAAGATGGAGATGAAAAGGCAGACCAACTGCGTTATCAGTCCCACTTCACACGTTCTGACCAAGAAGGCCTAAAAGTTGTCGAGCTTTAATTCTTCTTGGTCCACAGAGCAGATATCGGCAGAAGGAGGCAAAAAGGAAAGGAGGCAAGGAGACAAGGAGACAAGGAGACAGCTGGGATGCATGACTGACAGCCTCTGATTGGTGGGCTTGATGAGGAGCCAGATGGAGGCAGCTGAGTCCATTTGTGGAAGACCTGAAGCGCTAACTCTCCTTGTTAGCAGTTAGCATGTGCTCTGTTAGCGTCTGACACACGCATGGAGCTTTACACGCCCACACCTTCACTCACAACCTTCTAGAAGGTCCCTCACTGACCTCCCTGAGAAGGACATTTAAAGCAAAAACCCTCATGATGTTCAGGTGATGGTGTTCCACTCCACTCCCACAGGTGGCAGTGACGTGCTCTTTATCTCGTCTGGTCGACTTTTACTGATCCGTCAGCACACGCATCGAGGTCGCACCTTCCATGACGCTTTTCTGTCAAGATGCCATGTCTGAGCTTTTTGAAATACAATTATTTTAACTGCAGCAACGTTTGTCTTGCTGGATGAAGACAAAGACAACTTCCTGAATAACGCTCTGATCAACTGAAGGTCCTGGAACTCAAACTTGATGATTTTAATTCCAGCAACGTTTGTCTTGCTGGATGAAGACAAAGACAACTTCCTGAATAAGGCTCTGATCAACTGAAGGTCCTGGAACTCAAACTTGATGATTTTAACTGCAGCAACGTTTGTCTTGCTGGATGAAGACAAAGACAACTTCCTGAATAACGCTCTGATCAACTGAAGGTCCTGGAACTCAAACTTGATGATTTTAACTCCAGAAAACGTTTGTCTTGCTGGATGAAGACAAAGACAACTTCCTGAATAACGCTCTGATCAACTGAAGGTCCTGGAACTCAAACTTGATGGAATAGTTTGTGTCTTCTTGATGATCAGAACATAATCCATTCAGTGTGCTAGTCTTCATGATCATGCAGAAGATATGCTAATTATTAGAATACTGAGAGATGCAAAGATAGTCAGCACAAAGTGATTAATCAAAACTGTTTAGTGTTAATATTTAGCATGTGTGTATTAATAGAACCTTTGAGGATATTCTAATGGTTTGAGTTTCACCTATTTTATACATTCTATTAACAACTTCTTGTAACATGCATTTTCTTGCTCCTGGATCATTCCAATGCTAAAAACAGATCTACTGTGTTAATGTGCCAATGCCAGAAAAGGTGGTAACCTACAAATGGTGACATCAGGTCCTGGAACTCATCGAAGGTTGTCGTTTTACCTCCACCTCTCCCTTATCTCTCCTGCTTGTTTTGTCTTGTCTTAACTTTTTGTTGCCTCTTGTTGACAAAATCTAAACAATGGAATTGATCGAGTGGCCTCTCAGTGAAGTTGTCAAGATCTCGGATGTGGGGGAACCTGCTTGTCCTGAAGGAACGGTTTTTGCTGGACACACGGCGGACTCTGGCGAGATTTCTCTACAGAATCTCCTCTCTGGTCAACAAAAGCACCTTGAGGATTCTGGCAGGAACTCTCGTTCAACCCTTTTTCGATTACGCATGCACCTCCTGGTACCCCAGCACCTCCAAAACCCTCAAATCTAAACTCCAAACATCTCAGAACAAGCTAGTCAGGTTACTTCTAGACCTCCACCCCAGATCCCACCTCGCTCCTACCCACTTCTCTAAAGTGGGCTGGCTCAAGGTGGAGGACAGAGTTAAACAACTTGCACTGAGCCTAGTCTATAAAATCCACTACACCTCCCTGATACCGAAGTACATGTCAAACTACTTCCTTAACGTAAATGACCGCCATAACCACAACACCAGGGGGAGCTCCACTAACCACGTTAAACCCAGATTCCCAACTAACAAAGGTCTTAACTCATTCTCTTTCTATGCCACATCAATGTGGAATGCACTCCCAACAGGTATAAAAGAAAGGGCATCTCTATCCTCCTTCAAAACCGCACTAAAAGTTCACCTCCAGGCAGCTACAACCCTAAACTAACACCCTCCCCGGATTGCTAATAATCAAATTTAAACAATCAAATGCAGATACTTTTTCTTTTTCTTATGCCTTCTGATCTCTCTCTCTCTCTCTCTCTCTCTCTCTCTCTCTCTCTCTCTCTCTCTCTCTCTCTCTCTCTCTCTCTCTCTCTCTCTCTCTCTCTCTATGTCCACTACTTGCTGTCCATATCCTACCCCCCCACCCCCTCCACACCCCTGATTGTAAATAATGTAAATAATTCAATGTGATTATCTTGTGTGATGACTGTATTATGATGATAGTATATATGATAGTATATTGCTGTATCATGAATCAATTTAAGTGGACCCCGACTTAAACAATTTGAAAAACGTATTCGGGTGTTACCATTTAGTGGTCAATTGTACGTAATATGTACTTCACTGTGCAACCTACTAATAAAAGTCTCAATCAATCAATCAATCTGGGGACCTGGCCATGCCTGGCAACCCTCTCAGTGGAGGACGTTGGAGACATCTCCCTACTAGGAACCCTAGGTAACAGGACCTCTGCTGATCGGGGGAAGGGTTGCCGTGGTGTATTGGCAAATAAGAAGATGCTGGCAGCCGTTCAAGGTACTCCACAGCTGCCACAGACGGTTGGAGGAAGAACAGAGCTGTGGGCACTCAGGCTTGTTGGTTTCTGAACTCAATCACCAACTGGACCACATTTTGGAGGAACTGTCTGCTCTAATTTGAGAAATTAGATTGAAAAAATCTGGATTATTTCCCCTGGCTGCAAGCGACGTGACAAGGCCACAGTTTAGAGATTCCCCCGGAGGACGGTGCAGCGAAGACACAAGCAACTCCTTCTCCCTGTCACGAACATAGGCCTGTTGTTTGTTGACTTGTGTCCGACTGACCAGGTGTCTTGTCCAGCGAGAGCACCAGGCATACCCCGCTCCCACGTCTCCGACCCTTCACCCTGCGTGGTAAGACGGAAAACGGAGCAACGCCCCTCGTGGCTGGCAGCTTCCCCTCACCCCTCGTTGCAAGTCTGGACTTGTATGTCATAACATGTGTATGTGCTTTTCTCGAGGGTTGTTCCTGGTCCCTAACTTTACACCCACCCACCCTCAGGAGGTTAGTTGGGGTCTGGCTTTGTTTCTCCTCTTTCCCCCCGAGTTTACCAGTTTCCCACCTTTTACGTGCACCTCTGTACCATGACGTCCTTCAACAGGTCTGTGCTGAAAGTCTTCTTTTGAAGTACAATAAAGTGCTCAACTATCCTCTCCTCCTATACTAGTACCCACAAAATCCTTGTTTAAATACTGTGGGGTTAGGGTTAGGGTTAGGGGTTAGTGTACTCTTGTTATTTGAAACGTTAACAAATATATCTTCTTCTATCCGATCAGCAAACATGGCCAATCAACACCTTTGCTAACTTTGTGACGATCACGTTCCTTCTTTTGAAAGTCCACTTCCTGTGGTCCATCTGACTTCCTGTCCCCACGGGGCAAAGTGTTGCGAAGACAAAAGTGTCTAATGAGGCTGTGGGACGTGGACTAAAGCCAGGAAAGTGAGAAGAGGATTGTTTGTGGGATGAGGGATGGCGCAGGAGGAGGTCAAGCGAGGATTGCAGGAAAGCAAAGGAGGATACATTCAGGACCTAACGTCAGCCGACAGGCCGTGTGATCTTCTCCCATCTTTCATTACGGGACATTACCTGCTGACGGCCAGCAGATGGACAGATGGATGGAGAACTGACGAGCGGCTGGCAGGTGCTTTGTCAGCGCCCGCAATCTAAAGCGGCGAGAGAAGAAAGCACCTCCCACGTCCGCCACGGAATGAAGGTTTAGCGGCGCCTTGATCACCGCTAACGGCAGGCGGCGTCACTCCCGCATCAGCCGGCCGTAATCCAGAGAAATGTCCAAAGAGGAGGTCAGGCTCCTCGCTCATAAGCCATGACTGATAGATCCAATACCTCCGCAATCAGATAAAACTTTGACGAATGGCCCTGAACACATCCAGGGGGCGAACGAGAGGCGAGCGAGGGGCGAGCGAGAGGCGAGCGGGAGGTGAGCGAGAGGCGAGCGAGGGGCGAGCGAGAGGCGAACGAGAGGCGAGTCGGCCGGCACGTCTGCGGCCAGACTCCTTCCGCCGTCCCATCGCCTCCGCTGTGGCGTTGATCAATGAGGCCCTCATCCTCACACACACACACACACACACACACACACACACACACACACACACACACACATTTGGACCGACACGTACAAACACACGTGCACACACAAACACACACAAACGCACACACACATGCACACTCGCACCAACACACATTAACACACACACACACTGTAAAATACACACACACACACTTTTACTTACACAAGTGCACACACAAACAAACAAACACAAACACACATGTACCCACACACACAAACACAAATACACACACGCACACACGCACGTGTAACCACACAAATGTGCACACTTAAACACGCTCACACACAGACACACACACAGACACACACACACACGCACAATTTAAACACTCCCACACACACTTGCACGCACACACACTCTTGTACCTACACACGTGCACACATAAACACACAAATACACACACACTTGTACCCACCCACACACACACACACACACACACACACACACACTTGTACCTACACACGTGCACACATCAACACACACAATCAAACACACACAAACACACACACACACACACACACACACACACACACACACACTGGTACCTACCACACACTTGTACCTACACATGTGCACACATCAACAAACACACACAAACACACACACACTTGTACC
>NC_084732.1:10936551-10971551 GCF_033978785.1 Entelurus aequoreus
AAGAAGAAGAAGAGGAGGAGAAGTAGAAGAAGAAGAAGAAGAAGAAGAAGAGAAGAAGAAGACTGCTCACATCCATTGATGGTCTTCCTGAGCGTGTAGTCCAAGACTATGACAAAAGGAAAAGGGGGCTAGGGTATCACCTAGCATCACCCTGGCCAAAATGTCAAACTCCTCAGTGTGGCCATGTGGGGACACCACCTTGACCCATGTTTGTGCATACGTTGCCTCTATTGTGTTCTGCTGGTCAGGAAGTCAAGGGACCAACTCACTATATTCTTACTCAGGCCGGACTGTAGTCGGAGACTCTTTGCTAGGATCCCGTGGGGCTGCATTGTGTTGAAGGCCGATGAAAAATCAATGACTAGAAGTGTGGCCTGTGACCCGCCTTGCTCAACATATTTGACAATCTGATCAAACAGGGTAACTGTAGCATGATATACCCCTTTAGTAGGTCTGTATGCAACCTGCATTGGATCTAGTGCTGCCCTGCGACTTTCAGGATCTCAGTCTTGACAATTCTCTCAGAGGATTTCAAATTGTGTGCATGTTTGAAATAAACTCAAACCGTAAGCAAACCATAACCATAACTACTGATGAGACAGCCACTGGTCTTGAATGATTAAAAACCTTGGGGCAGCGGACTTTAGGGAGGGAGACTATTATTGTATCCTTCCAGATTGCAGGGACACGTTGTGACTTGATAACAATAAAATGAAAGATAGGGCTCAGTTCTCTGGCACAGTCGACTGGACCATGACTTGTTTTGACTTGAACTGAGAAAAAGACCTTTTCCACATCTGCTGGTCATCTATTATTTCATGCCTCAACCCCCACACTTCTCTATTCCAATCATGCTTATTGTCAAAGCGGTTGTAAAGGCCAATGTCTGACTTGAAGCCATCTTTACTAATCTGGCTACTCTTTCAGTTTTGGAGGCCTGCTATGGTTCTCATACTAAACCAAGCAGGGCCAAGGTTATTTGGAACCAACTTATCCTCTAGCATGGATTTGTATTAGTAGCGCAACACAGATGACGCATCAGCAAAAATAGTTGACAACAAATAATTAGTCACTTCTAAGTAGAGGGATTTGTCCTGAACCCCGACTGGAAGTCTTTTACAAAGAGTTGTGCGACAATTTTTTTCAAGGATTTCAGAGATAAACGGGAGGTACGACAATGACCTGTAGTTTAGCAGGAGGTAAGAACGGAGGTTAGGTCTTTTAAGCAGAGCAGACTAACCGAGGGTTTGAATTCTAAGAGAACAGTAGCAAAGGAGACTGATAGGTTAATAATAGTTAGCACTGATGGTCCTTATAGTACAAACAAGTTCTTTGATGAGTTTCTCAGGAAGCGAGTCGAGTGTGTCAATCAGCTGTTATCCAAACACAGGACCCCATTTCACTGAAGGAGGCGGGCTTTAAAAAGAGTCCAGTGGAAGCTGTCCTTCTCTGTTCCTGTCATGTGTCCTTCTCGCCTCCTGTCATGTGTCCTTCTCGCCTCCTCACTGTCTTCTGTTTTGACAAGTCCACTTGTGTCTTTTAGGACGTGTCAAAGTGTCGTCTGTCCCTGTTCGTCCCTGTTAGTCCCTTCCTGCTCTGCACTCGGACTCACTCCACGTCCCCTGGAGACGCAGAGGCTGATGCAACATAAGGTGACAGTAAGCCGTGTGTGTGCGTGTGTGTGTGTGTGTGTGTGTGTGTGTGTGTGTGTGTGTGTGTGTGTGTGTGTGGGTGTGTGTGTGTGTGTGTGTGTGTGTGTGTGTGTGTGTGTGTGTGTGTGTGTGTGTGTGTGTGTGTGTGTGTGTGTGTGTGTGTGTGTGTGTGTGTGTGTGTGTGTGTGTGTGTGTGGTGTGTGTGTGTGTGTGTGTGTGTGTGTGTGTGTGTGTGTGTGTGTGTGTGTGTGTGTGTGTGTGTGTGTGTGTGTGTGTGTGTGTGTGTGTGTGTGTGTGATTGATGGATGCAGAGGGTCCTTGTCCATTAATATCCAGCCTATTCACAGCAGGTTAAATGTAGGAAAAATGAGTGTGTGGAGAAAACAATCCAGGAAGAAAGATGGTGGAAGTCGACTGAGAGGCGATATCAAAATGGATATCAGCATCTTTGGTGAACGCTGGGAATTTTGTGTGTGCACATTAAGATATCTCAATGAAAATCAATACTGTGTGTGTGTGTGTGTGTGTGTGTGTGTGTGTGTGTGTGTGTGTGTGTGTGTGTGTGTGTGTGTGTGTGTGTGTGTGTGTGTGTGTGTGTGTGTGTGTGTGTGTGTGTGTGTGTGTGTGTGTGTGTGTGTGTGTGTGTCTGCAGGCTATAGAGTGTTTTCTATTGGGGCTCCAGTACTCTGGAATGCCGTCCCGGTAACAGTTAGAGATGCTACCTCAGTAGAAGCATTTAAGTCCCATCTTAAAACTCATTTGTATACTCTAGCCTTTAAATAGACCCCCTTTTTAGACCAGTTGATCTGCCGTTTCTTTTCTTTCTCCTCTGCCCCCCTCTCCCCTGTGGAGGGGGAGACACACAGATCCGGTGGCCATGGATGAAGTGCTGGCTGTCCAGAGTCGGGACCCGGGGGTGGACCGCTCGCCGGTGCATCGGTTGGGGACATCTCTGCGCTGCTGACCCGTCTCCGCTCAGGATGGTCCCCTGCTGGCCCCACTATGGACTGGACTCTCGCTGTTATGTTAGATCCACTGTGGACTGGACTCTCACAATATTATGTCAGACCCACTCGACATCCATTGCTTTCGGTCTCCCCTAGAGAAGGGGGGGGGGGGTTACCCACATATGCGGTCCTCTCCAAGGTTTCTCATAGTCATTCACATTGACGTCCCACTGGGGTGAGTTTTTCCTTGCCCTTATGTGGGCTTCTGTACCGAGGATGTCGTTGTGGCTTGTGCAGCCCTTTGAGACACTTGTGATTTAGGGCTATGTAAATAAACATTGATGGATTGATTGATTGATTGTTTTACCGTAGAACATCTTAAAACATTTTACAACATTTCAAAACAGTTCCTACCATTTTGGAAAATGTTAAGACATTTTAGGAAATCTTAGAATAATTACGACGTCTTCAATCAAACAAAGTCGACTTCTATATTTGTCATCAGTAATTTTTGCGAGGGCTGTCTCCATAGAGTGATTTGCCCTGACACCGGACTGTAAGGGTTCACAGAGATTGTTAGACGCTAAGTGTTCATTTTCGAATTTTCCCTGCTTAGGCTGCTGCCCCCGCGACCCGACCTTGGATAAGCGGAAGAAGATGGATGGATGGATGGATCATTCACTCATATGATTTCCGAACATAAACTTTGTCTATCTTCTCATACACACACACATTTTGGACAGTTTCCAAAACTTTCCAGATTAGCAGGGATGTGAGGGGATGCGGGTGTGTGGGAGTAGTGATTCACTTTCAAGAGAGGGAAAATGAAAAAATTAGACCCGCAGGTGCATACACAATTGCTATTAAAATACGCATATATAAATGTACCAACAATAAAACTGAATCACTCCACATCCAACACACTTTTCAACATTCACCAATACACACACACACATTAAAGGCCTACTGAAAGCCACTACTAGCGACCACGCAGTCTGATAGTTTATATATCAATGATGACATCTTAACATTGCAACACATGCCAATACGGCCGGGTTAACTTATAAAGTGACATTTTACATTTCCCGCCAAACTTCCGCTTGAAAAGGTCTATGTATGATGACGTATGTATGATGACTGTTTTCATCTCATAATTCCACAGTATTGTGGACATCTGTGTTGGTGAATCTTTTGCAATTTGTTTAATGAACAATGGAGACAGCAAAGAAGAAAGATGTAGGTGTGATCGGTGTATTAGCGGCTGGCTGCAGCAACACAACCAGGAGGACTTTGACTTGGATAGCAGACGCGCTATCCGACGCTAGCCGCCGACCGCATTGATGATCAGGTGAAGTCCTTCGTCGCACCGTCGATCGCTGGAACGCAGGTGAGCACGGGTGTTGATGAGCAGATGAGGGCTGGCTGGGGTAGGTGGATAGCTAATGTTTTTAGCATAGCTCTGTGAGGTCCCGTTGCTAAGTTAGCTTCAATGGCGTCGTTAGCAACAGCATTGTTAAGCTTCACCAGGCTGGCAAGCATTAACCGTGTAGTTACATGTCCATGGTTTAATAGTATTGTTGATCTTCTGTCTATCCTTCCAGTCAGGAGTTTATTTATTTTGTTTCTATCTGCATTTAAGCACGATGCTATCACGCTAGCTCCGTAGCTAAAGTGCTTCGCCGATGTATTGTCGTGGAGATAAAAGTCACTGTGAATGTCCATTTGGCGTTCTGGACTCTCATTTTCAAGAGGATATAGTATCCCAGGTGGTTTCAAATACAAATCTGTGATCCACAATAGAAAAAGGAGAAAGTGTGGAATCCAATGAGCCAGCTTGTACCTAAGCAGAGTAAAAAAATGCGTCCTGCACTGCACTCTAGTCCTTTACTCTCACGTTCCTCATCCACGAATCTTTCATCCTGGCTCAAATTAATGGGGTAGTCGTCGCTTTCTCTGTCTGAATCGCTCTCGCTGCTGGTGTAAACAATGGGGAAATGCGAGAAGCCTTTCAACCTGTGACGTCACGCTACTTTCAACCTGTGACGTCACGCTACTTTCAACCTGTGACGTCACGCTACTTTCAACCTGTGACGTCACGCTACTTTCAACCTGTGACGTCACGCTACTTTCAACCTGTGACGTCACGCTACTTCCGCTACAGGCAAGGCTTTTTTTTATCAGCGACCAAAAGTCGCAAACTTTATCGTCGATGTTCTCTACTAAATCCTTTCAGCAAAAATAGGGCAATATCGCGAAATGATTAAGTATGACACATAAATTGGATCTGCTATCCCCGTTTAAATAAAAAAAAATCATTTCAGTAGGCCTTTAACAAAATAGAACCCACCCCAGTCCGGACAATATTTAACAATTATACACGCGTTGTTTTTGTGGAACGGCCGTCTCATATCCTGAACGCAGGCCACTTCTACTCATTGACGGCGATCAACCCACCGAGCGGAGCAGACCCTACGTTACCACCCCGACCAACACGGAAACCAGCCTAAAGGCGCCGTAGAATCACTGGTAATCAGCCAACAATTCTACAGCCATCATGTATGGTCAGTTCCAAAACAGTTTCACCAACACTCAACTGTATGGAGCCCGATCTCCATCTGCTTAAACTGCAGCACACTGATCAGAACGTTGTGAGAGTTCAGTCGATCTCCTTTACCGGAGTCACTAAAAAGTCACTAAAATGAGGCCTTTACCGCTGCAGTTCCACAAAAACAGATGTGTTGCACATTCACAGACTTTCAACAATTTTTTATAGTCAAATGTACCACCCGGCTAGTGAAAATGCCTTTACTTTAGCTGTATCCAAACTGCCAACCGAGTGTACTTGCAGAAGAAGAAGAAAGAGGTTAAGAAATGTATTTGCCTCAAATGGTCTGTGCTAAACACTCCTGAACCACCACAAGTCTATTAACAGTTCCCCTTATTGTTCAAACAAAAAATCACAAGTTTTCAAACAAACACACAGACAATATAATCACATATGTAGCAACCCAAGCCAACCATACATACCCCATTCCAGGTTGTTTTTGGAGAACCTGGCTAAAACTATCTTTTATCAAAAACTGGTTCAGCAATTAGTCTTACCAGTCCCGACCATCTCCAGACAGACAGAGTTTACACATTAAGCAAAATTGCTTACCTTTAGATGTGCACACAGTGCAACCTCTGTCTGCCTAGAGAGAGACCGGGAGCGGATGTCGACCTGCAGCGTTCTAGACCATCCTGTTTGTGACGCCAATTTTATCTGGTGGAATGTCCGAATCTTAAAGGCCTACTGAAATTAAATGTTTTTATTTAAACGGGGATAGCAGATCTATTCTATGTGTCATACTTGATCATTTCGCGATATTGCCATATTTTTGCTGAAAGGATTTAGTATAGAACAACGACGATAAAGATTGCAACTTTTGGTATCTGATAAAAAAAAGGCTTGCCCCTACCGGAAGTAGCGTGACGTAGTCAGTTGAACATATACGCAAAGTTCCCTATTGTTTACAATGATGGCCGCATGAAGTGAGAGAGATTCGGACCGAGAAAGCGACAATTTCCCCATTAATTTGAGCGAGGATGAAAGATTTGTGGATGAGGAAAATGCAAGTGAAGGACTAGTGGGGAGTTGAAGCTATTCAGATAGGGAAGATGCTGTGAGAGCCGGGGGTGACCTGATATTCAGCTGGGAATGACTACAACAGTAAATAAACACAAGACATATATATACTCTATTAGCCACAACACAACCAGGCTTATATTTAATATGCCACAAATTAACCCTGCATAAAAACACCTACGTGTTTGTTATGCTAGCTCCTAGCTCCTCTGCTAGCTCCTAGCTCCATAGAACACGCCAATACAATTCAAACACCTGATCAACACACACAATCACTCGGCGCAAAAGACCGTTCACCTAACCCAAGGTTCATAAAGCTTATATATTTAAAAAAAAGTTACGTTCGTGACGCGCACGTACGGTCAAGCGATCAAATGTTTGGAAGCCAAGGCTGCATACTCACAGTAGCACGTCTGCGTCTTTGTCATCCAAATCAAAGTAATCCTGGTAAGAGTCTGTGTTGTCCCAGTTCTCTACAGGCGTCTGTGTATCAAAGTCAAAAGTCCTCCTGGTAACAGTCTCTGTTATCCGAGTTCTTCCATCTTGACTGCATCTTTCGGGAATGTAAACAATGAAACGCCGGCTGTGTTGTGTTGCTGCTGACTTCCCTCGCAAAATACGTCCGCTTTGCACCGAGAACTTTCTTCTTTGCTTGCTCAGCTTCTTTCTCAATAATGCAATGAACATAATTGCAACAGATTCACCAACACAGATGTCCAGAATACACCCAGAATGAGATGAAAACAGCTATTTCGTATTGGCTTCAATGTGGAAGGCATACCCGTGTTCCCCGGGCTACGTCACGCGCATACGTCATCCTCAGAGGCGTTTCGAACCGGAAGTTTAGCGGCAAATTTAAAATGTCACTTAATAAGTTAACCCGGCCGTATTGGCATGTGTTGCAAAGTTAAGATGTCATCATTGATATATAAACTTTTAGACTGTGTGGTCGCTAGTAGTGGCTTTCAGTAGGCCTTTAAACACAACAAAAGTGAATTTAGTACAAAAGTTGTATTTACTCATAATCAAATGGTACAAGGTTGGATTGAATTGCCATGCAAACAGACAACGTCTCCGAAAACGTTGTATGAATGGAGAATCATGTGAATCACACATAGACTTGGTCTACTTGGTTAGTTATCTGTCTCCCTGGTGGGTCAAGGACCAGTTGTTTTGGACCTGTTTATTCTGCAACTTCCTTGAATCCCTTAGTCATAACAAACAATCAAAACATTTTGTACAATGGTCAGGCCGACCATACGTTCAACTCTAACCCACATATGCTCTTCCAATGGTACAGAATAGAAAAAAGAGAAACGAGCAGAAATTCCACTACTGTCGTGTCCTCCTTAATGCTTTTCAACCTTGTTCTCTTTCCGGACTTTGACAGACACAAAATATGGTACAAAAGGTCAGAAATTCCACCACAGTTTCCTACAAAAACCACCTTACTTTAGACCCTGGGATGGATTCTAGAATAATAGATGTTTCCTACAAGAACCACTTTGCTTTAGACCCTGGGATGGATTCTAGTATATCAATCAATCAATCAATGTTTATTTATATAGCCCTAAATCACAAGTGTCTCAAAGGGCTGCACAAGCCACAACGACATCCTCGGTACAGAGCCCACATACGGGCAAGGAAAAACTCACCCCAGTGGGACGTCGGTGAATGACTATGAGAAACCTTGGAGAGGACCGCATATGTGGGTAACCCCCCCCCTCTAGGGGAGACCGAAAGCAACGGATGTCGAGTGGGTCTGACATAACATTGTGAAAGTCCAGTCCACAGTGGATCCAACACATCAGCGGGAGTCCAGTCCACAGCGGGGCCAACAGGAAACCATCCCGAGCGGAGACGGGTCAGCAGCGCAGAGATGTCCCCAACCGATGCACAGGCTAGTGGTCCACCCGGGGTCCCGGCTCTGGACAGCCAGCACTTCATCCATGGCCACCGGACCTATGCAACTCCCCCTCGCAAGGGACAGGGGAGAAGAGGAGAGAAGAAAAGAAACGGCAGATCAACTGGTCTAAAAAAGGGGGGGTCTATTTAAAGGCTAGATTATACAAATGAGTTTTAAGATGGGACTTAAATGCTTCTACTGAGGTAGCATCTCTAACTGTTACCGGGAGGGCATTCCAGAGTACTGGAGCCCGAATAGAAAACGCTCTATAGCCCGCAGACTTTTTTTTGGCTCTGGGAATCACTAATAAGCCGGATCTTTGAACGCAGATTTCTTGTCGGGACATATGGTACAATACAATCGGCGAGATAGGCTGGAGCTAAACCGTGTAATATTTTATACGTAAGTAGTAAAACCTTAAAGTCGCATCTTAAGTGCACAGGAAGCCAGTGCAACTGAGCCAGTATAGGCGTAATATGATCAAACTTTCTTGTTTTTGTCAAAAGCCTTGCAGCCGCATTTTGTACCAACTGTAATCTTTTAATGCTAGACATAGGGAGGCCCGAAAATAATACGTTACAGTAATCGAGACGAGACGTAACGAACGCATGAATAATGATCTCAGCATCGCTAGTGGACAAGATGGAACGAATTTTAGCGATATTACGGAGATGAAAGAAGGGCCGTTTTAGTAACACTCTTAATGTGTGACTCAAACGAGAGAGTTGGGTGGAAGATAATACCCAGATTCTTTACCGAGTCGCCTTGTTTAATTGTTTGGTTGTCAAATGTTAAGGTGGTATTATTAAATAGATGTTGGTGTCTAGCAGGACCGATAATCAGCATTTCCGTTTTCTTAGCGTTGAGTTGCAAAAAGTTAGCGGACATCCATTGTTTAATTTCATTAAGACACGCCTCCAGCTGACTACAGTCCGGCGTGTTGGTCAGCTTTAGGGGCATGTAGAGTTGAGTGTCATCAGCATAACAGTGAAAGCTAACACCGTACTTGCGTATGATGTCACCCAGCGGCAGCATGTAAATACTAAAGAGTGCAGGGCCAAGAACTGAACCCTGGGGAACTCCGCACGTTACCTTGACATAGTCCGAGGTCACATTGTTATGGGAGACGCACTGCATCCTGTCAGTAAGATAAGAGTTAAACCAAGACAAGGCTAAGTCTGACATACCAATACGTGTTTTGATACGCTCTAATAAAATATTATGATCGACGGTATCGAAAGCGGCGCTAAGATCAAGAAGCAGCAACATAGATGACGCATCAGAATCCATCGTTAGCAATAGATCATTAGTCATTTTTGCGAGGGCTGTCTCCGTAGAGTGATTTGCCCTGAAACCGGATTGAAAAGGTTCACAGAGATTGTTAGTCACTAAGTGTTCATTTAGCTGCTGTGCAACAGTTTTTTCGAGAATTTTGGAAATAAACGGAAGGTGGGAGACCGGTCGGTAGTTTACCATGAGGTCAGGATCGAGGTTAGGTCTTTTGAGCAGAGGATGAATAACCGCTTTTTTGAATGCTAGGGGAACAGTGCCGGAGGAAAGTGATAAGTTTATAATATTTAACACTGATGGACCTAATAATACAAACAGTTCCTTGATAAGTTTCCCAGGAAGTGGGTCAAGTAAACATGTTGTTTGTTTTATCCCACTTACACGCTGTAATAATTCCTCTAATGTTATTTCATCAAAAATAGAGAGACTATTTTGGAGGGCAGTGTCCGTCGTATATACAGTCATATTTGTGTTAATAGAGCCCAGTTGTAGCTGGGATGCGTTGTCTTTAATCTCCTTTCTAATGAGTTCAATTTTCTTATTAAAGAAATTCATAAAATCATCTGCCGATAATAGATGTTTCCTACAAGAACCACCTTGCTTTAGACCCTGGGATGGATTCTAGAATAATAGATGTTCCCTGCAAGAACCACCTTGCTTTAGACCCTGGGATGGATTCTAGAATAATAGATGTTTCCTACAAGAACCACCTTGCTTTAGACCCTGGGATGGATTCTAGAATAATAGATGTTTCCTACAAGAACCACCTTGCTTTTAGACCCTGGATGGATTCTAGAATAATAGATGTTTCCTACAAGAACCACCGTGCTTTAGACCCTGGGATGTATTCTAGAATAATAGATGCTTCCTACAAGAACCACCTTGCTTTAGACCGTGGGATGGATTCTAGTATAATAGATGTTCCCTGCAAGAACCACCTTGCTTTAGACCCTGGGATGGATTCTAGAATAATAGATGTTTCCTACAAGAACCACTTTGCTTTAGAACCCTGGGATGGATTCTAGAATAATAGATGTTTCCTACAAGAACCACCTTGCTTTAGACCCTGGGATGGATTCTAGAATAATAGATGTTTCCTACAAGAACCACCGTGCTTTAGACCCTGGGATGGATTCTAGTATAATAGATGTTCCCTGCCAGAACCACCTTGCTTTAGACCCTGGGATGGATTCTAGAATAATAGATGTTTCCTACAAGAACCACCTTGCTTTAGACCTTGGGATGGATTCTAGTATAATAGATGTTTCCTACAAGAACCACCGTGCTTTAGACCCTGGGATGGATTCTAGAATAATAGATGTTTCCTACAAGAACCACCTTGCTTTAGACCCTGGGATGGATTCTAGAATAATAGATGTTTCCTTCAAGAACCACCGTGCTTTAGACCCTGGGATGGATTCTAGTATAATAGATGTTTCCTACAAGAACCACCTTGCTTTAGACCCTGGATGGATTCTAGAATAATAGATGTTCCCTACAAGAACCACCTTGCTTTAGACCCTGGGATGGATTCTAGAATAATAGATGTTTCCTACAAGAACCACCGTGCTTTAGACCCTGGGATGGATTCTAGTATAATAGATATTTCCTACAAGAACCACCTTGCTTTAGACCCTGGGATGGATTCTAGAATAATAGATGTTCCCTACAAGAACCACCTTGCTTTAGACCCTGGGATAGATTCTAGAATAATAGATGTTTCCTACAATAACCACCGTGCTTTAGACCCTGGGATGGATTCTAGAATAATAGATGTTTTCTACAAGAAGCACCTTGCTTTAGACCCTGGGATGGATTCTAGAATAATAGATGTTTCCTACAAGGACCACCTTGCTTTAGAACCTGGGATGGATTCTAGAATAATAGATGTTTCCTACAAGAACCACCGTGCTTTAGACCCTGGGATGGATTCTAGTATAATAGATGTTTCCTACAAGAACCACCTTGCTTTGGACCCTGGGATGGATTCTAGAATAATAAATGTTCCCTGCAAGAACCACCTTGCTTTAGACCCTGGGATGGATTCTAGAATAATAGATGTTTCCTACAAGAACCACCTTGCTTTGGACCCTGGGATGGATTCTAGAATAATAGATGTTTCCGACTAGAACCAACTTGCTTTAAACCCAGGGAGAAGTTCTAGAATAAGAGATGTTTCCTTCTAGTACCAACTTGCTTTAGACCCTGGGATGGATTCTAGAATAATAGATGTTTCCTACTAGAACCAACTTGCTTTAAACCCAGGGAGGGCTTATAGAATAAGAGATTTTTCCTACCAGAACCACCTTGCTTCTTCTTCAACCTCCTAGTCAGTACCTTAGTTGCTTGAAGTCATCAGTGTGATGTTCTTGTCTTCTCTTGGATCCATGGACAGAGAAGGTGAGTAGAAGAAAGGGAGGACATTGCAGATGCAGTCAGACAGAGGACAGCAGAAGGGGGGAGGGGGATTCATCAGCCTGGTCTGGTCTCTGGACAGCAGAGGGGGGAGGAGGATTCATCAGCCTGGTCTGGTCTCTGGGACAGCAGAAGGGGGAGGGGGGATTCGTCAGCCTGGTCTGGTCTCTGGTGACTGGGAAGAGGAGGGGCAATCATGTCCTTTACTACACACACCTGGACCCCAAGGTGCCATCTTCTACCTCCACTCTTTTCATGCACCTCCCCAATGAACACACACACACACTCACTCACACACACACACACACACACACACACACACACACACACACACACACACACAACACACACACACACACACACACACACACACATCTAATAAATTAGAATTGCCCCATCGACCAGCAAACAGCAAACATTTGGCACAGGGTCAAAGTGGTCATTATGTGTTAGCAGGAGACCCCAGTGGGGTGGGTGGGGGGGGGGGCAGCTACAAACGACCACATTGTGAGGCGGGAGAGTGTGCTTAGCAGCCAGAACAAAGAGCTTATAATTGTAATGATGATGAGAAGATGATCACTCGGATGTCTTCTGCGTTCACACAACAAACCTCTGACAGAAGACATGAATCAGCAGACTCTTCATTCAGTTGTTTCATTTTGTAGAACAAAACAATGAAAACTAACATGACACCAAACTGACATGAACATGTAAACATAACAAACATACTGCTAGACCAAGGACAACATGACATGAACATGTAAACATAACAAACATACTGCTAGACCAAGGACAACATGACATGAACATGTAAACATAACAAACATACTGCTAAACCAAGGACAACATGACATGAACATGTAAACATAACAAACATACTTCTAGACCAAGGACAACATGACATGAACATGTAAACATAACAAACAAGGTTCCAACTATGGATGAATGGATGAAAGTCATATTCAGAGATGAATGATGAATCTGCATGATACTAAAACTTTTGTTTGCTCTTGGTTCCAAGGTACTAATGAAGACGACCAGCTGCGGACACTTTCTGGGCCTCTCGGTGCGAGGCGTCTCGTCTCTTGCTAGCTTGGAGGCTGGCCGTCTCCTGCTTCTCCCATGCCTTGTCGTCTGCGGGGCGCATCTGTCTACGGTCTGCCACTGGCCCGCCAAGACGCATGGTGGGCCCAGTTCTGGGGGGGTACTGTCACTGGCCGGCTAACCTGCCGCCGTGGGGCTGGTGGTCCCTTGATACTGAGCCTAGTCTATAAAATCCGCTACACCTCCCTGATACTGAAGTACATGTCAGACTACTTCCTTAACGTAAATGACCGCCATAACCACAACACCAGGGGGAGCTCCACTAACCACGTTAAACCCAGATTCCGAACTAACAAAGGTCTTAACTCATTCTCTTTCTATGCCACATCAATGTGGAATGCACTCCCAACAGGTGTAAAAGAAAGGGCATCTCTATCCTCCTTCAAAAGCGCACTAAAAGTTCACCTTCAGGCAGCTACAACCCTAAACTAACACCCTCCCCGGATTGCTAATAATCAAATGTAAATAATCAAATGCAGATACTTTTTCTTTTTCTTATGCCTTCTGATCTCTCTCTCTCTCTCTCTCTCTCTCTCTCTCTCTCTCTCTCTCTCTCTCTCTCTCTCTCTCTCTCTCTCTCTCTCTCTCTCTCTCTATGTCCACTACTTGATGTCCATAACCCCCCCCCCCCCACACCCCTGATTGTAACTAATGTAAATAATTCAATGTGATTATCTTGTGTGATGACTGTATTATGATGATAGTATATATGATAGTATATATCTGTATCATGAATCAATTTAAGTGGACCCCGACTTAAACAAGTTGAAAAACTTATTGGGGTGTTACCATTTAGTGGTCAATTGTACGGAATATGTACTGTACTGTGCAACCTACTAATAAAAGTCTCAATCAATCAATCAATTGGGGCGGTATAGCTCGGTTGGTAGAGCGGCCGTGCCAGCAACTTGAGGGTTGCAGGTTCGATCCCCGCTTCCGCCATCCTAGTCACTGCCGTTGTGTCCTTGGGCAAGACACTTTACCCACCTGCTCCCAGTGCCACCCACACTGGTTTGAATGTAACTTAGATATTGGGTTTCACTATGTAAAGCGCTTTGAGTCACTTGAGAAAAAGCGCTATATAAATGTAATTCACTTCACTTCACTTCAAAAACCGGGGTACCACACATGCTGTTTTGGGTTAGGATCTCTGGGTGGCTGGGGCTGTACTTTGGCACATTCTGGGAGACATACATACGCACATACATACAATTATTATACATACATATGTACATTCATTCATACATATACAAACACACACACTTTGGTACTCACCCACATACATAGGTACCTACACTCCCACATACATACACAAGTACAGTACAGACATACACACTCAAAGTTCACACACATTCACTGTACAAACATACATATACACATACTGTACATATGCATTCACTGTACAAACATACTGTACATATACATTCACTGTACAAACATACATATAAACATACTGTACATATACATTCACTGTACAAACATACGTATACACATACTATACATATACATTCACTGTGCAAACATACATATACACATACTGTACATATACATTCACTGTACAAACATACATATACACATACTGTACATATACATTCACTGTACAAACATACATATACACATACATGTACATATACATTCACTGTACAAACATACATATACACATACATGTACATATACATTCACTGTACAAACATACATATACACATACTGTACATATACATTCACTGTACAAACATACATATACACATACTGTACATATACATTCACTGTACAAACATACATATACACATACTGTACATATACATTCACTGTACAAACATACATATACACATACTGTACATATACATTCACTGTAAAAACATACATATACACATACTGTACATATACATTCACTGTACAAACATACATATACACATACTGTACATATACATTCACTGTAAAAACATACATATACACATACTGTACATATACATTCACTGTACAAACACACATATACACATACTGTACATATACATTCACTGTACAAACATACATATACACATACATGTACATATACATTCACTGTACAAACATACATATACACATACATGTACATATACATTCACTGTACAAAACATACATATACACATACATGTACATATACATTCACTGTACAAACACACATATACACATACTGTACATATACATTCACTGTACAAACATACATATACACATACTGTACATATACATTCACTGTAAAAACATTCACTGTACAAACATACATATACACATACTGTACATATACATTCACTGTACAAAACATACATATACACATACATGTACATATACATTCACTGTACAAACATACATATACACATACATGTACATATACATTCACTGTACAAACATACATATACACATACATGTACATATACATTCACTGTACAAACACACATATACACATACTGTACATATACATTCACTGTACAAACATACATATACACATACATGTACATATACATTCACTGTACAAACACACATATACACATACTGTACATATACATTCACTGTACAAACATACATATACACATACTGTACATATACATTCACTGTACAAACATACATATACACATACTGTACATATACATTCACTGTAAAAACATTCACTGTACAAACATACATATACACATACTGTACATATACATTCACTGTACAAACATACATATACACATACTGTACATATACATTCACTGTAAAAACATACATATACACATACTGTACATATACATTCACTGTACAAACACATATACACATACTGTACATATACATTCACTGTACAAACATACATATACACATACATGTACATATACATTCACTGTACAAACATACATATACACATACTGTACATATACAAATACATATGCACACATACACTCATGCACATAATCAGGTTTCATCAAACATATATTGTTGCCCTAGGGTAAACTGGGTATAACACATGGCACACTGACAAAGCTTAACCTATTCTAACTATAACAATCTACAAGGTTAATATAGGTTGCTTCTCTTTCTTGCCCTCCATTTTTCTGCTTTCTTTTGTGTGTGTACTTTTGTGGGCTTGTGACCACACAAGATGCCCCCAAAGTGGGAAAGGCCAAGTTTGGACTATTAAGAAAAGCAATAAGCTTGTTGACATGAACAGTGAAGCCTCAGCCTGCAGCCGCCTCATATCAACCATCGATTTTACTGTCGCACTACGCCGCACAAGCCATTCATCCCACACACACACACACACACACACACACACACACACACACACACCTGCCAACCTTCCATGCACACACACGCTAACTTACAAGTCATGTTTTCAGTTACAACGAGCTGCCATTAAAGGCCTACTGAAATGAATTTTTTTTATTTAAACGGGGATAGCAGATCTATTCTATGTGTCATACTTGATCATTTCGCGATATTGCCATATTTTTGCTGAAAGGATTTAGTATAGAACAACGACGATAAAGATTGCAACTTTTGGTATCTGATAAAAAAAAGGCTTGCACCTACCGGAAGTAGCGTGACGTAGTCAGTTGAACATATACGCAAAGTTCCCTATTGTTTACAATGATGGCCGCATGAAGTGAGAGAGATTCGGACCGAGAAAGCGACAATTTCCCCATTAATTTGAGCGAGGATGAAAGATTTGTGGATGAGTAAAGTGCAAGTGAAGGACTAGTGGGGAGTTGAAGCTATTCAGATAGGGAAGATGCTGTGAGAGGCGGGGGTGACCTGATATTCAGCTGGGAATGACTACAACAGTAAATAAACACAAGACATATATATACTCTATTAGCCACAACACAACCAGGCTTATATTTAATATGCCACAAATTAATCCTGCATAAAAACACCTGCGTGTTTGTTATGCTAGCTCCTAGCTCCTCTGCTAGCTCCTAGCTCCATAGAACACGCCAATACAATTCAAACACCTGATCAACACACACAATCACTCAGCCCAAAAGACCGTTTACCTAACCCAAGGTTCATAAAGCTTATATATTTTTAAAAAGTTACGTACGTGACGCGCACATACGGTCAAGTTATCGAATGTTTAGCAGCCAAGGCTGCATACTCACGGTACCTGATATTCAGCTGGGAATGACTACAACAGTAAATAAACACAAGACATATATATACTCTATTAGCCACAACACAACCAGGCTTATATTTAATATGCCACAAATTAATCCTGCATAATAACACCTGCGTGTTTGTTATGCTAGCTCCTAGCTCCTCTGCTAGCTCCTAGCTCCATAGAACACGCCAATACAATTCAAACACCCGATCAACACACACAATCACTCAGCCCAAAAGACCGTTCACCTAACCCAAGGTTCATAAAGCTTATATATTTTTAAAAAGTTACGTACGCGTACGTGACGCGCACTTTACGGTACGGTACGTGTTATGCTAGCTCCTAGCTCCTCTGCTAGCTCCTAGCTCCATAGAACACGCCAATACAATTCAAACACATGATCAACACACACAATCACTCAGCCCAAAAGACCGTTCACCTAACCCAAGGTTCATAAAGCTTATATATTTTAAAAAAGTTACGTACATACGCAAAAAAAAGCCAAAGCTGCATACTCACAGTAGCACGTCTGCGTCTTTGTCATCCAAATCAAAGTAATCCTGGTAAGAGTCTGTGTTGTCCCAGTTCTCTACAGGCGTCTGTGTATCCAAATCAAAAGTCCTCCTGGTTAGAGGTCTCTGTTATCCGAGTTCTTCCATCTTGACTGCATCTTTCGGGAATGTAAACAAAGAAGCGCCGGCTGTGTACTGTTGTGGCTGACTACGTTCGAAAAATACGTCCATTTCGCACCGACAACTTTCTTCTTTGCTTGCTTGGCTTCCTTCTCCATAATGCAATGAACATGATTGAAACAGATTCACGAACACAGATGTCCAGAATACTGTGGAATTATGAAATGAAAACAGAGCTTTTTCATATCGGCTTCAATGTGGAAGCATACCCGTGTTCGTCGGGCTACGTCACGCGCATACGTCATCCTCAGAGGCGTTTCGAACCGGAAGTTTAGCGGCAAATTTAAAATGTCACTTTATAAGTTAACCCGGCCGTATTGGCATGTGTTATAATGTTAAGATTTCATCATTGATATATAAACTATCAGACTGCGTGGTCGGTAGTAGTGGGTTTCAGTAGGCCTTTAAATGTTTGCATTGTAATTCTTGATGCTTTCAAATGAATTTGCGGGCAAAAAGAAGATAAAAAGCCACTTTTGATGAATTATTGCTTGTTTAAGTCATTTTTCTTAGACTTGGATCCGCATGGTTAGCGTACGAAAGAAGTGATAGTTTTTGTTTTGTTTTCTTCTTGACCTCCTTTTGTTCCCGCATAATTCCTCATCTGTCTTATTTTCTTCTTCTTCTTCTTCTTTCTATCCTCTCCTGCACCAAAAACTGCACATTTCATCATGTCCAATACAAGAGAAACATGACCTTGATTATACGTACATGTCCTTTAAAACTGACTGATGTTTTTAAACAGTTTCCGTTAGGTAAGCAGTTAAGTCTATGTCTGCAATTGCAGCTGTGTGTGGAGTTAGAGTCGTTAGCGGTTGCTTGTCTGTGAGTGCTCAGAATCTTTTTGTTGTGTGAGTCAATGTTTGTTTGATATTCATTTTGCAGCTGTAGCTAAGTCTCAAGGTGTTCCTGTTCAATATCTTCCTGAGTACATGTTTTTGGGGGAAGTGCCTGTCAATGAGTTTAAGGAATTTGTTTCCAATGTTTGTGCTGACATTTTTGCTGAATGGGGGGTTGTACCTAAGTATGTTGTCCCGTTTCCTAGTTTTTCTTGTTTTAGTTGCTGGTGGGTCGTATTGGAGGGTGAATTGGTATCCACTTTGGTTGAGTGCTTTCAGGTATGGAGGTGTTGCTTGGTTGAATATGTGTCTGATGACAGGGCTGACAGTCTCCTGTTGATGGCGGCTGGGATGTTCAGGTGATGACAGGCGGCTGGGATGTTCAAGTGATGACAGGCGGGTGGATGTTCAGGTGATGACAGGCGGGTGGTTGCTGTCACGGTGTACATATTGCAATGTGGTGTCGGGCTTGTAAATGGCCGGTATGTGTGACTGTTCAGGTTGAGTGTTACATCCAGGAAGTGTACAGTGTGGTTGTTGGCCTCAATTGTGATCCTTAGTCCGTTATTTTTGAAAATGCGGCATATTTACTTGTTCATGTTTTCCAAAGCTCTCGGTCTGGCTTTGTAAATAGCCAGTTTGTCGTCTCTGTAAAGTCTAATGTTTACTTCTAATTTTGTGAGTTGCGAGAGCAGGTATATTTATATTTATATTTATATTTATATTTATATTTATATTTATATTTATATTTATATTTATATTTATATTTATATTTATATTTATGTTTGTTTATTTTTATGTTTACATTTATAGTTATATTTATATAGTAGAAGCATTTAAGTCTCATCTTAAAACTAATTTGTATACTCTAGCCTTTAAATAGACTCCATGTTTAGACCAGTTGATCTGCCGTTTCTTTTCTTTTCTTTTCTACTCTGCTCCCAACCCGGGGTGGACCGCTAGCCTGTTCATCGGATGGGGACATCTCTACGCTGCTGACCCGTCTCCGCTCGGGATGGTTCCTGCTGGCCCCACCATGGACTGGACTTTCGCTGATGTGTTGGACTTTCACAATATTATGTCAGACCCACTCCACATCCATTGCTTTCGGTTGTTGTGTGCTCTCCTGGTGGCCCTGATAGAGTACATGTCCTGTAGTGAGGGGAAGGCTGCTCCTGATATGTACTGAGCAGTTTTAATCACTCGCTGGAGTGCCTTCCTGTCCTTAGCAGCGCAGTTTCCATACCAGACCCGTGATTGAGCTGGTAAGGACACTCTCAACCGTACTTTTATAGAAGTTGCTGAGAATTTTGGGTGGCATGCCAAATTTTTCTCAGCCTTCTTAGGAAGTACAGTCGCTGCTGGGCTTTCTTTATTGTTTGTTGAGTGTTGTGAGCCCAGGCGAGGTCCTCGCTGATGTGGGTCCCGAGGAATTTAAAGGTTTTCCCCCTTTCCACCTCTGCCTCCCCTATGTACAGAGGTGTGTACTGTGCAGTCCTTCTCCGTGGGTCAGAAATCATCTCCTTGGTCTTGTCTGTGTTCAAGGAGAGATTATTATCCTGACACCAGGCCACCAGTTCCGCTACCTCCCTTCTGTACGTTGCCTCAGCTCCCCCTGTGATCAGTCCGACGACCGTAGTATCATCTGCAAACTTGATGATACTGGTGTTGTTCTGGGAAGCCACACAGTCATGTGTGAAGAGGGTGTACAACAGGGGGCTCAGCACGCAGCCATGGGGGGTCCCTGTGCTTAGAACCTTTGTGCCTGATGTCTGGTTGCCGATTCTAACTGACTGGGGCCGGTTTGTGAGAAAGTTCAGCACCCAGTCACAGAGAGCCGGTGTCAGACCAACAGTGAGGAGTTTAGCAGTGAGTTTTTGTGGGATGACCGTGTTAAAAGCAGAGCTGTAGTCGATGAATAATAGCCTGGCATAGGTGTCCTTGCCCTCCAAGTGGGTGAAAGTGGTGTGGATGACGGTGTTGACTGCATCCTCAGTGGACCGGTTCTGCTGTTAGGCAAACTGTAGAGGGTCCAGTGTGTCTGGGATGGTCTTCTTGATGTGTGACATGACTATCCTCTCGAAGCACTTCATCACTATTGGGGCGAGTGCAATGGGGTGATAGTCATTCAGACAGGTCACAGTGTTTTTCTTTGGCAGGAGCACGATGTTGGTGGTCTTGAAGCAGGTGGACACAACAGCTTGTGCTAGTGACAAGTTGTATATGTCAGCAAGTACATCAGCCAGCTCTGATGAACAGACCCTGAGGTCCCGGCCAGGGATGTTGTCTGGGCCGGCTGCCTTCCGTGGGTTTGTTCTCCTCAGAACTGTACGTACCTCTGCTGTTGTCACAGTGAGTGGTGGGTCCTGCGTTCGCTCCGTGGTCAGAGCCCCTCTCTGCTGGTTGGTGTTGAGGACCTCGAAGCGGACGTAGAACTCATTCAGCTCATCTGGCAGTGAGAGTTGGCTGTTTGTGTCCCCACCCCCCCCTCCCCCCTGTTGCAGGCCTTGCCACATGCGCCGGGTGTCTGTGGTGGAGTAGAATTGTTATGGCAGGGTTGCAGCTTACTGCGAGGTTCGTTCTCCCGGGATGCAAATGGATGACTCCGGACAGAACTTGCAGTTAGGAACATGATTTAATCTTCAAACAAGAATCAAAGAGGTACAAAACAGAAAACAACCAACGGAAAAAGGTGCCGATAGCACTTGAAGCTAGACTTAGCATGAGCTAGGAGGCAAGCAAAACTTTCGTAACAGTAGCGTGAAGCAAACAAAGAAGCCAGGACGAGTGACAGGCTTAATTTTTTTGTTTTTTTTTTGGTTTAGTTTTTGTGTGTATGTATGTATATGTACTTGTATATGCACAGAATGTGTATATGTATGTTTGTACAGTGAATGTATATGTACATGTATGTGTATATGTATGTTTGTACAGTGAATGTGCGTGTGGAAGTACGAACTTTGAGTATGTAGGTATGTACTGTGTTTGTGTATATATGTGGGAGCGTAGGTACCTATGTATGTATGTATGTATGTGAGTATATGTGTATTTGTATGTACAATATACTTGTCTCCCAGTGTGTGTGGGAGCCAGAGTACGGCCCCAGCCACCCAGAGAGCCCAACCCACAAACAGCAGGTGTGGCGCCCAGGGAATCAGGGGCCGGCCAGCGTCTTACGTGCCGCCCGTAAGAGCCAGCAGCAGGCCGCAGACAGACGCACCCGGCAGAGGACAAGGCACGAGAGAAGCAGGGGACAGCCAAATCTCAAGCCAGCGAGAGAGACCACACCTCACACGGGCAGAAAGGCGGGATGCCCTTCCCGTGTGGGGCCCAGAGACTTTCCCCCAACCGGACGGGAAGACCGCCCCCGCCCCACCAGCAACTGGGCCCTCACGAGCCCACCCCCCCACCCCCGGAGAGCGCGGCGCGGCCCGCCCCCGGCCACCCCACCCAAGTCGGCTGCCGCAGGACCGCCCAGCACGGGGCCACGGGAACCACCTACCCCACCCGCTGGAACCCCAACGATGGAGATGGAACAACCAGCAACCGCCCTGTCGAGTTCCCCCCCTGAGGGAGGGGAAAATAAAAAATAATATTAATAATAAAATATATTAAAAAATAAATAAATAAATATATTAATTAATTAATTAATTAATTAATTAATTAATTAATTAATTAATTAATTAATTAATAAATAGCAATAATAATAATAATTGTATTGTTTTGTGGGCACAATGTTTTCCACACATGTGCTGATGTAGCCAGTTACACTGTAAGCATATTCCTCTATGTCCACAGTACCGTCATCCCTCTGAGCAGCAGTTTTGAACATGTCCCAGTCTGTACTCCCAAAGCAATCCTGAAGCACTAGTTCAGTGTCTTCATTCCACACTTAAACAGTTTTACTCACTGGGGAGGCTTGCTTGAGGCGCTGTCTGTACGCTGGATATAGAAAAGCTGAGATGTGATCAGATAGTCCAAAGTGTGGTCTCGGTACAGCCTTGTAGGCTCCCCTCACGTTGCAGAGCATCTGGTCCAGAGTGTTTTTCTCCCTCGTAGGAAAGTTCACATACTGATGGTATTTGGGGAGGACACTTTGTGAAGCAAACCAACAGCAGGAACTATGGTATTGCATGAAACAAGCAACTAGCATAACTATGGAATCAGACATGAAAGGAGCAATGACGCCAGGCCGACTGACTGGCAAAGGCGGTTTAAATAGTCTCTTGATTTGAGCCAGGTGAGCATCTGAACACCAGCGACAGGTGAAAATCATGCGCAACCATGGAAACCAAAACAAACAAGAGTGCACAAAAAACAGGAACTATGGAGTTAAACTAACAGAACATAACGAAAACATGATCCGGACCACGGATCATGACACATATTAGGTTCATATCATGTTCATATCAGGTTTATATCAGGTTCATATCATGTTCATATCAGGTTCATATCGGGTTAATATCAGGTTCATATCATGTTCATATCAGGTTTATATCAGGTTCATATCAGGTTCATATCGGGTTCATATCAGGTTCATATCATGTTCATATCATGTTCATATCAGGTTTATATCAGGTTCATATCAGGTTCATATCGGGTTCATATCAGGTTCATATCATGTTCATATCATGTTCATATCAGGTTTATATCAGGTTCATATCAGGTTCATATCAGGTTCATATCAGGTTTATATCAGGTTCATATCGGGTTCATATCAGGTTCATATCATGTTCATATCAGGTTCATATCGGGTTAATATCAGGTTCATATCATGTTCATATCAGGTTTATATCAGGTTCATATCAGGTTCATATCGGGTTCATATCAGGTTCATATCATGTTCATATCAGGTTCATATCATGTTCATATCAGGTTCATATCGGGTTCATATCAGGTTCATATCGGGTTCATATCAGGTTTAGATCAGGTTCATATCAGGTTCATATCGGGTTAATATCAGGTTCATATCATGTTCATATCAGGTTTATATCAGGTTCATATCAGGTTCATATCGGGTTCATATTAGGTTCATATCATGTTCATATCAGGTTCATATCATGTTCATATCAGGTTCATATCGGGTTAATATCAGGTTCATATCATGTTCATATCAGGTTTATATCAGGTTCATATCAGGTTCATATCGGGTTCATATCAGGTTCATATCATGTTCATATCAGGTTCATATCATGTTCATATCAGGTTCATATCGGGTTAATATCAGGTTCATAGCATGTTAATATCAGGTTCATATCATGTTCATATCAGGTTCATATCGGGTTAATATCAGGTTCATATCATGTTCATATCAGGTTTATATCAGGTTCATATCAGGTTCATATCGGGTTCATATCAGGTTCATATCAGGTTCATATCAGGTTCATATCATGTTCATATCAGGTTCATATCGGGTTCATATCAGGTTCATATCGGGTTCATATCGGGTTCATATCAGGTTTATATCAGGTTCATATCAGGTTCATATCAAGTTCATATCAGGTTCATATCAGGTTCATATCAGGTTCATATCAAGTTCATATCGAGTTCATATCGGGTTCATATCAAGTTCATATCAGGTTCATATCAGGTTCATATTGGGTTCATATCAAGTTCATATCAGGTGCATATTAGGTTCATATCATGTTCATTTCAAGTTCATATCAGGTTCATATCAGGTTCATATCAGGTGCATATTAGGTTCATATCATGTTCATTTCAAGTTCATATCAGGTTCATATCAGGTTCATATCAGGTGCATATTAGGTTCATATCATGTTCATATCAAGTTCATATCAGGTTCATATCAGGTTCATATTGGGTTCATATCAAGTTCATATCAGGTTCATATCAGGTTCATATCAGGTTCATATCAAGTTCATATCGAGTTCATATCGGGTTCATATCAAGTTCATATCAGGTTCATATCAGGTTCATATTGGGTTCATATCAAGTTCATATCAGGTGCATATTAGGTTCATATCATGTTCATTTCAAGTTCATATCAGGTTCATATCAGGTTCATATCAGGTTCATATCAGGTGCATATCAGGTTCATATCAGGTTTATATCAGGTTTATATCAGGTTCATATCAGGTGCATATTAGGTTCATATCATGTTCATCTCAAGTTCATATCATGTTCATTTCAAGTTCATATCAGGTGCATATTAGGTTCATATCAGGTGCATATTAGGTTCATATCATGTTCATTTCAAGTTCATATCAGGTTCATATCAGGTTCATATCAGGTTCATATCAGGTGCATATTAGGTTCATATCATGTTCATCTCAAGTTCATATCATGTTCATTTCAAGTTCATATCAGGTGCATATTAGGTTCATATCAGGTGCATATTAGGTTCATATCATGTTCAAAGTCATTACAGGTTGTTCTCCCCACAAGAAAGGACTATTTTTTAAAGTTGTTATCAACAATGTTATCAACAACGTTGTTATTAACATTGTTATCAACATTGTTATTAACTTTGTTATTAACATTGTTATCAACATTGTTATTAACTTTGTTATTAACATTGTTATCAACATTGTTATCAACATTGTTACTAACATTTTATAAACAGTGTTACTAACATTACTATCAACATTGTTACTAACATTGTTATTAATGTTGTTATTAACATTGTTATTAACTTTGTTATTAACATTGTTAACTTTTTTATTGACGCTAACAACATTGTTTAAAATGTTGTTAATAATATTGCTAGGAAATAGTGTGTACTATTAGTGTGTACAAAGTATAAAATAGTGTGTACTATTAGTGTGTACAAAGTATGAAATAATGTGTACTATTAGTATGTACAAAGTATGAAATAGTGTGTACTATTAGTGTGTACAAAGTATGAAATAGTGTGTACTATTAGTGTGTACAACGTATGAAATAGTGTGTACTATTAGTGTGTACAAAGTATGAAATAGTGTGAACTATTAGTGTGTAAAAAGTATGAAATAGTGTGTACTATTAGTGTGTACAAAGTATGAAATAGTGTGAACTATTAGTGTGTAAAAAGTATGAAATAGTGTGTACTATTAGTGTGTACAAAGTATGAAATAGTGTGAACTATTAGTGTGTAAAAAGTATGAAATAGTGTGTACTATTAGTGTGTACAAAGTATGAAATAGTGTGTACTATTAGTGTGTAAAAAGTATGAAATATTGTGTACTATTAGTGTGTAAAAAGTATGAAATAGTGTGTACTATTAGTGTGTACAAAGTATGAAATAGTGTGTACTATTAGTGTGTAAAAAGTATGAAATAGTGTGTACTATTAGTGTGTAAAAAGTATGAAATAATGTGTACTATTAGTATGTACAAAGTATGAAATAGTGAGTTGCAGTAGTCCAAACGTGATGAAATAAAATGACTTGCTGAAAGTGGTTAAAATATCAAAGTGATTAAATTGTTGCTAAAAGTCTTGGATAATAAAAAGTAGAAATTTTACAACAGAGTTAATATGAAGTTAAAATCCTTGTCCAACTTAAAACCAAGATTAGTGACTGGGGTTTTAAATCAGGCACCAGGAGTCCAGGTCCCTGGGGGAAGGATTCTGTTAGAGTTTGGTTTTAAATCAGGCACCAGGGGTCCAGGTCACTGGGGGCAGGATTCTGTTAGACTTTGGTTTTAAATCAGGCACCAGCGGTCCAGGTCACTGGGGGCAGGATTCTGTTAGACTTTGGTTTTAAATCAGGCACCGGGAGTCCAGGTCACTGGGGGCCGGATTCTGTTAGACTTTGGTTTTAAATCAGGCACCAGGGGTCCAGGTCACTGGGGGCAGCATTCTGTTAGACTTTGGTTTTAAATCAGGCACCAGGGGTCCAGGTCACTGGGGGCAGCATTCTGTTAGACTTTGGTTTTAAATCAGGCACCAGCGGTCCAGGTCACTGGGGGCAGGATTCTGTTAGACTTTGGTTTTAAATCAGGCACCGGGAGTCCAGGTCACTGGGGGCCGGATTCTGTTAGACTTTGGTTTTAAATCAGGCACCAGGGGTCCAGGTCACTGGGGGCAGCATTCTGTTAGACTTTGGTTTTAAATCAGGCACCAGCGGTCCAGGTCACTGGGGGCAGCATTCTGTTAGACTTTGGAGTAAATCCAATCGTTGCTGTCTTCTTGTCGTTGAAGTTTAGAAAGTTGAAATGCTTTTATATCTTCAAGACGAGTTAAAAGTTATTTTAAACACTTTTCTTTTTAAAGGCACGTATCATCCGCATAAAGATGATATGACATGTTGTTTGAACGTAGACCGGTACATTGGTCCTAGGATGGAACCCTGAGGGACAAGGGAGCACAGGCCTAAGTCCAAACATCAATAGATGATCGTTCCAATAAAAGTAAGAGTCAAAGTTTTGTTGACAAAGTACGTGCAAATAGGATCATTTATGGAATATTCCAGCAGTCTTGTGGAATATTTACACTATCAGTGCCCGGAATCCAGAGGAGGTAATATTTCATGCACGGTGGCGTTAAAGTTCACCAAGAGTGAATCACACCTTCTCCTGCTGCTGGTGACGGCCCTATGAACATTCTCTCGCTCTGCACCAGCAAACATGCTGATGCCAACTTAAAGGTCATGTTCTCTGCGCTGACACCAGCGTGATGAGAGCCTCCTTCAAGGGGAGCGACGCTCGAGCAGCATCGACGCTCGAGCAGCATCAACGCTCGAGCAGCATCGACGCTCGAGCAGCATCGACGCTGCGGCTAAAACCTGAAGAATGATCTTCCAGAAAAGTCAAGCTACCATGTTGCCATCGGTACAAACGTTTGATCGGTCATACCGTTAGCTAAATGCTACACCTACCTTTTAAAAGGTGCATGTTAGCACATGTAGCACTTTTACCCTGCTGCACAAGTCACACATGTCTCAAAGGGCTGCACAAGTCACAACCACATCCTGGGCTCAGAAGAGACACAATGCTCTGCTCACAAGTTTAGTAGATCAGCTTAGTGTGTGCTATCAAGTTTGCACGTGTTCTAGTACACGCAAAGCATGAAGGGAGCAGACTTGGTTTTAAAACGGTCTCACCTCAAAGCTCATCAGAAGAAATTCAACATTGAAAGCATGGCTGACATGAGGATCCACAGGATGTTTAGTTAGCATAAAGCCAGTAGGTAGCAACGGTGCTAAAGTGCATTGTTGTAACACACGTGTAAATCTGGGGCAGCTTGCTATGATTAGCATTTGAGTTGTGCAATCTTGTTATTGTTAGCATGTAAGGTGTGCCAGCTTGTTATTGTTAACCTGTGAGGTGTGCTAACTTGTTGTTGTTAACCTGTGAGGTGTGCTAACTTGTTGTTGTTAGCATGTGCTATGAATAAAAAAATAAACACAAAGTAAGTGTAATAATTTAACAAATTTAAAAACATGACAGTGTGTTATTGTTAGCTTGTGTTATAAGTAAATAAGTACAATTTAAGTGTAACAATTGAACACATTTCAATATTTGACAGTGTGGTATTGTTAGCATGTGCTATAAGTAAATACATTTAATGTAAGTGTAAACAATTGAACACATTTAAATACATGACAGTGTTTTATTGTTAGCATGTGCTATAAGTAAATACATTTAATGTAAGTGTAACAATTGAACACATTTAAATACATGACAGTGTTAGCATGTGCTATAAGTAAGTACATTTAATGTAAGTGTAACAATTGAACACATTTAAATACATGACAGTGTGTTATTGTTAGCATGTGCTATAAGTAAATACATTTCGTGTAAGTGTAACAATTTAACACATGACAATGTTAGCATGTGCTATAAGTAAATACATTTCGTGTAAGTGTAACAATTTAACACATTTAAATACATGACAGTGTGTTATTGTTAGCATGTGCTATAAGTAAATACATTTCGTGTAAGTCTAACAATTGAACACATGAATGTGTTAGCATGTGCTATAAGTAAATACATTTCATGTAAGTGTAACAATTGAACACATGACAGTGTTATCATGTGCTATAAGTAAATACATTCCGTGTAAGTGTAACAATTTAACACATGACAGTGTTAGCATGTGCTATAAGTAAATACATTCCGTGTAAGTGTAACAATTTAACACATTTAAATACATGACAGTGTGTTATTGTTAGCATGTGCTATAAGTAAATACATTTCGTGTAAGTGTAACAATTGAACACATGACAGTGTTAGCATGTGCTATAAGTAAATACATTTCATGTAAGTGTAACAATTGAACACATGACAGTGTTAGCATGTGCTATAAGTAAATACATTTCATGTAAGTGTAACAATTGAACACATTTAAATACATGACAGTGTTAGCATGTGCTATAAGTAAATACATTTCATGGTTCACCGTGCGTGACTGCTCGCCGTCTGTTCGCTGTTGCGAAAAAGCTAAGTATCGCTCTATCTGTGTGCTTTTAATTGTTTTACAGCTTTCTTTATCACTTCTCAAACATATTTAGTGGTACTATTTAACTTGCAAATCACCCGATCTCTGTCCCACCACCCTTTCCTCAGCTAGCTAGCTGCTAAGCTAGCGCGGAGAAAGGCAGCGCCGGTCAGTAGGAAGCTACTCCCGCAGACCGCGACCACTTCCCTGAGGACAGCAGGAACTTCACTCGGTGACAGAAAACACTGTGAGTAATGGCTTCCTGCGCGTCCTGCACCATACTCACGGAGAGGTTGGCTCTGCTAGAGGGCCGTGTCCGCCAGTTAGAGCAGAGTAATGTCGTAACTTTAGATGTTGCGGACACATCTGCTAGCGTTAGCTGTAGCGAGCTAACTAGCCCAGCTTGTAGCAGTCCTAAGCGGCCTACAAGCTACGGTGTACCGGTTGAGACGCATAATAGATTTAGCTCTTTAGCTAGTCCTACACCCCAGTCTACCGGGCACCACACCTTAGTCATAGGGGACTCCATCACCCGAAACATAAAGCTTAGCAAACCAGCCACAGTAAAGTGTATCCCCGGGGCCAGAGCACCTGACATTGAAGCTAATCTTAGGGAGCTAACTCGCAACAGGCCTAGTAAACACGTACGACAGGCTAATCGCACCACTAATTATGCGAATATAGTTGTACACGTTGGCTCCAATGACACTAGAATGAGACAGTCAGAGATTACAAAGAGAAACATAGCCAGGACTTGTGATCTCGCCAGAAAGATGTCCAGGCATCGAGTAATTGTCTCTGGCCCCCTGCCTGCGAGAGGCAATGATGAGAGATATAGCAGATTAGTCTCGCTTAACAAGTGGCTGGCTATCTTCTGTAGGCAACAGGGACTAACGTTTATTGATAAGTGGCCCTCTTTCTGGGGCAAACCAGGCTTGCTGATGAGAGACGGCCTTCACCCTAACCAGGAAGGCGCCATCACCCTGTCTAGAAACAGAGACTACTATTTAAGTCTCACTTGACTGACTACACTAGATCAAGCCCGGTCACAGGCAATTACAATGTCTGTTAGTCCGGGTGAGGAGTCAGTTAAGCTAGAACTAGCCAGCGCCAGGCTGGATAATCCATGTACGCATAGCAATTCTCTTAGAATAATACACAATTCACATAATGTTTTTTCTGTTGTGTCTGTGTCAGGGGTGGACATGCATTCTACTGAGGTGGCAAATTATGATATGTCCAGTCTATTGCAGCACCAAGCAAACAATCGGAAAATTCCCGTCATATCAATTCCTAGATATGGTCGAAACTATTTAAAGTGCACTACGCATAATAAACGCAACATTTTTAATATTGCCACTACGGATAATCTTAACAAAAACTCGTCAAAACAGCCCAATACCTATAATATGGGCTTTTTAAACATAAGATCATTGTCTCCAAGGCGTTATTGGTTAATGAGGTCATTAGAGACAACAATCTTAACGTCATTGGTCTTAGCGAAACCTGGCTAAAACCAGATGAATTTTTTGCGCTCAATGAGGCATCTCCTCCTAACTATACGAATGCGCATGTTGCCCGTCCTCTTAAAAGGGAGGGGGTGTCGCACTAATATACAATGAAAATTTCAACCTTACCCCTAACCTAAATAATAAATATAAATCGTTTGAGGTCCTTACTATGAGGTCTGTCACACCGCTACCTCTCGACCTGGCTGTTTTCTACCGCCCCCCTGGGCCCTATTCGGACTTTATCAGTGAATTCTCAGAGTTCGTTGCTGATCTAGTGACGCACGCCGACAATATAATCATAATGGGGGACTTTAATATCCATATGAATACCCCATCGGACCCTCAGTGCGTGGCGCTCCAAACCATAATTGATAGCTGTGGTCTTACACAAATAATACATGAACCCACGCATCGCAACGGTAATACAATAGATGTAGTGCTTGTCAGGGGTGTCACCACCTCCAAAGTTATGATACTTCCATATACTAAAGTAATGTCCGATCATTACCTTATAAAATTTGAAGTTTTGACTCATTGTCAACAAGCTAATAATAATAATAACTGCTATAGCGGCCGCAACATTAATGCTGCCACAACGATGACTCTTGCTGACCTACTGCCTTCGGTAATGGCACCATTCCCAAATTGTGTCGGCTCTATTGATAACCTCACTAACAACTTTGACGATGCCTTGCGCGAAATTATTGATAGTATAGCACCGCTAAAGCAAAAAAGGGCCCCTAAAAGGCGCACCCCATGGTTTACAGAAGAAATTAGAGCTCATAAATTATCATGTAGAAAACTGGAACGCAATTGGCGCGCGACTAAACTTGAGGTTTTCCATCAAGCATGGAGTGATAGTTTAATAACTTATAAACGCATGCTTACCTTAGCTAAAGCTAAATACTACTCAAATCTCATCCGCCTCAACAAAAACGATCCTAAATTTCTGTTTAGTACAGTAGCATCGCTAACCCAACAAGGGACTCCTCCCAGTAGCTCCACCCACTCGGCAGATGACTTTATGAATTTCTTTAATAAGAAAATTGAACTCATTAGAAAGGAGATTAAAGACAACGCATCCCAGCTACAACTGGGTTCTATTAACACAAATACGACTGTATATACGACGGACACTGCCCTCCAAAATAGTCTCTCTATTTTTGATGAAATAACATTAGAGGAATTATTACAGCGTGTAAGTGGGATAAAACAAACAACATGTTTACTTGACCCACTTCCTGGGAAACTTATCAAGGAACTGTTTGTATTATTAGGTCCATCAGTGTTAAATATTATAAACTTATCACTTTCCTCCGGCACTGTTCCCCTAGCATTCAAAAAAGCGGTTATTCATCCTCTGCTCAAAAGACCTAACCTCGATCCTGACCTCATGGTAAACTACCGACCGGTCTCCCACCTTCCGTTTATTTCCAAAATTCTCGAAAAAATTGTTGCACAGCAGCTAAATGAACACTTAGTGACTAACAATCTCTGTGAACCTTTTCAATCCGGTTTCAGGGCAAATCAGTCTACGGAGACAGCCCTCGCAAAAATGACTAATGATCTATTGCTAACGATGGATTCTGATGCGTCATCTATGTTGCTGCTTCTTGATCTTAGCGCCGCTTTCGATACCGTCGATCATAATATTTTATTAGAGCGTATCAAAACACGTATTGGTATGTCAGACTTAGCCTTGTCTTGGTTTAACTCTTATCTTACTGACAGGATGCAGTGCGTCTCCCATAACAATGTGACCTCGGACTATGTCAAGGTAACGTGCGGAGTTCCCCAGGGTTCGGTTCTTGGCCCTGCACTCTTTAGTATTTACATGCTGCCGCTAGGTGACATCATACGCAAGTACGGTGTTAGCTTTCACTGTTATGCTGATGACACTCAACTCTACATGCCCCTAAAGCTGACCAACACGCCGGACTGTAGTCAGCTGGAGGCGTGTCTTAATGAAATTAAACAATGGATGTCCGCTAACTTTTTGCAACTCAATGCTAAGAAAACGGAAATGCTGATTATCGGTCCTGCTAGACACCAACATCTATTTAATAATACCACCTTAACATTTGACAACCAAACAATTAAACAAGGAGACTCGGTAAAGAATCTGGGTATTATCTTCCACCCAACTCTCTCGTTTGAGTCACACATTAAGAGTGTTACTAAAACAACTCTCTCGTTTGAGTCACACATTAAGAGTGTTACTAAAACAACTCTCTCGTTTGAGTCACACATTAAGAGTGTTACTAAAACAACTCTCTCGTTTGAGTCACACATTAAGAGTGTTACTAAAACGGCCTTCTTTCATCTCCATAATATCGCTAAAATTCGTTCCATCTTGTCCACTAGCGACGCTGAGATCATTATTCATGCGTTCGTTACATCTCGTCTCGATTACTGTAACGTATTATTTTGGGGTCTCCCTATGTCTAGCATTAAAAGATTACAGATGGTACAAAATGCGGCTGCAAGGCTTTTGACAAAAACAAGAAAGTTTGATCATATTACGCCTATACTGTATATACCTTTATATACATACATATATATACCTATACTGGCTCACTTGCACTGGCTTCCTGTGCACTTAAGATGCGACTTTAAGGTTTTACTACTTACGTATAAAATATTACACGGTTTAGCTCCAGCCTATCTCGCCGATTGTATTGTACCATATGTCCCGACAAGAAATCTGCGTTCAAAGAACTCCGGCTTATTAGTGATTCCCAGAGCCAAAAAAAAGTCTGCGGGCTATAGAGCGTTTTCTATTCGGGCTCCAGTACTCTGGAATGCCCTCCCGGTAACAGTTAGAGATGCTACCTCAGTAGAAGCATTTAAGTCCCATCTTAAAACTCATTTGTATAATCTAGCCTTTAAATAGACCCCCCTTTTTTAGACCAGTTGATCTGCCGTTTCTTTTCTTCTCTCCTCTTCTCCCCTGTCCCTTGCGAGGGGGAGTTGCATAGGTCCGGTGGCCATGGATGAAGTGCTGGCTGTCCAGAGCCGGGACCCCGGGTGGACCACTAGCCTGTGCATCGGTTGGGGACATCTCTGCGCTGCTGACCCGTCTCCGCTCGGGATGGTTTCCTGTTGGCCCCGCTGTGGACTGGACTCCCGCTGATGTGTTGGATCCACTGTGGACTGGACTTTCACAATGTTATGTCAGACCCACTCGACATCCATTGCTTTCGGTCTCCCCTAGAGGGGGGGGGGGGGGTTACCCACATATGCGGTCCTCTCCAGGTTTCTCATAGTCATTCACCGACTTCCCACTGGGGTGAGTTTTTCCTTGCCCGTATGTGGGCTCTGTACGGAGGATGTCGTTGTGGCTTGTACAGCCCTTTGAGACACTTGTGATTTAGGGCTATATAAATAAACATTGATTGATTGATTGATTGATGTAAGTGTAACAATTGAACACATTTAAATACATGACAGTGTGTTATTGTTAGCATGTGCTATAAGTAAATACATTTAATGTAAGTGTAACAATTGAACACATTTAAATACATGACAGTGTTAGCATGTGCTATAAGTAAATACATTTCATGTAAGTGTAACAATTGAACACATGACAGTGTTAGCATGTGCTATAAGTAAATACATTTAATGTACGTGTAACAATTGAACACATGACAGTGTTAGCATGTGCTATAAGTAAATACATTTCATGTACGTGTAACAATTGAACACATTTAAATACATGACAGTGTGTTATTGTTAGCATGTGCTATAAGTAAATACATTTAATGTAAGTGTAACAATTGAACACATTTAAATACATGACAGTGTTAGCATGTGCTATAAGTAAATACATTTCATGTAAGTGTAACAATTGAACACCTGACAGTGTTAGCATGTGCTATAAGTAAATACATTTAATGTACATGTAACAATTTAACACCTGACAGTGTTAGCATGTGCTACAGTACAAAGAGTGAAAGTAAGAGTGCAGTAACGAGCAGTAAGGATGTTTTAAGAGGTGTTGGCAGTTTGAAGTAAAGGTCATTGATTCCCCCCCCCCCCCCACCCCCTTCGATGCTAACTATATCTGTTTTTTTTCTTAACAATAGTCCACATTTTGGCATTTTGCGAAGACTCGCAGGAGCGTCAAGACAAGTTGCCTTGACAGCCAGCTGGATAAATAAACCTTCAATTTAGCCGCCAGCGCAGGCGGGGGTCCCAGCGGGAGTCTTCACCTGTCCACCACACCCCCCCCAGATACCCCCTCCCCCTCCAGGCCTGTCTAGCGTAGCACGTCGCCGTACAGATAAGCTAACAGCCGGCGTGTGCGTGGCTCCAAGTCAATCCTCACGCCGCCTCACAAATGTGATGTCAGTCCCGCGTCTCAGGCTGCTGCCGTCACCGGCACCCGCTAACACGCACGCTAACACCACACGGCGGGGTTAGCGAGGTAGCGGGGGAGGCAGCCGCCATGACGGCTACTGACGTGCCATTTAATGATTGTGTCCAACTGGCTGGGAGGGACCAGCACCGCTGTCGCCTGATTGGACGCGTA
>NC_084732.1:10976551-10996551 GCF_033978785.1 Entelurus aequoreus
ATGTTCTAGGGTGAAAGTGTAAGAGGCAGCATGTGTGATAGTATGGGGGTGTATTAGTGGTCAAGACATGTTCTAGGGTGAAAGTGTAAAAGGCAGCATGTGTGATGGTATGGGGGTGTATTAGTGGTCAAGACATGTTCTAGGGTGAAAGTGTAAAAGGCAGCATGTGTGATGGTATGGGGGTGTATTAGTGGTCAAGACATGTTCTAGGGTGAAAGTGTAAAAGGCAGCATGTGTGATGGTATGGGGGTGTATTAGTGGTCAAGACATGTTCTAGGGTGAAAGTGTAAAAGGCAGCATGTGTGATGGTATGGGGGTGTATTAGTGGTCAAGACATGGGTAACTTACACATAATAATATAATATAATATGTGTGTACACCAATTACAATATGTGTGTACACCAATTATAATATGTGTGTACCAATTATAATTTGTGCATACACCAATTATAATATGTGCGTAAACCAATTATAATATGTGCGTACCAATTATAATATGTGCATACACCAATTATAATATGTGTGTACCAATTATAATATGTGCATACACCAATTATAATATGTGCATACACCAATTATAATATGTGCGTGAACCAATTATAATATGTGCGTACCAATTATAATATGTGTGTACCAATTATAATATGTGCGTAAACCAATTATAATATGTGCGTACCAATTATAATATGTGTGTACACCAATTATAATGTGTATACACCAATTATAATATGTGCGTAAACCAATTATAATATGTGCATACCAATTATAATATGTGTGTACACCAATTATAATATGTGTGTACACCAATTATAATATGTGTGTACCAATTATAATATGTGCATACACCAATTATAATATGTGCGTAAACCAATTATAATATGTGCGTACCAATTATAATATGTGTGTACACCAATTATAATATGTGTGTACACCAATTACAATATGTGTGTACCAATTATAATATGTGAATACACCAATTATAATATGTGCGTACCAATTATAATATGTGTGTACACCAATTATAATATGTGCATACACCAATTATAATATGTGTGTACACCAATTATAATATGTGTGTACCAATTATAATATGTGCGTAAACCAATTATAATATGTGCATACACCAATTATAATATGTGTGTACACCAATTATAATATGTGCATACACCAATTATAATATGTGCGTAAACCAATTATAATATGTGTGTACACCAATTATAATATGTGTGTACCAATTATAATATGTGCATACACCAATTATAATATGTGCATACACCAATTATAATATGTGCGTAAACCAATTATAATATGTGCGTACCAATTATAATATGTGTGTACACCAATTATATTATGTGCATACACCAATTATAATATGTGCGTACCAATTATAATATGTGAATACACCAATTATAATATGTGCGTACCAATTATAATATGTGTGTACACCAATTATAATATGTGTGTACCAATTATAATATGTGCATACACCAATTATGATATGTGTGTACCAATTATAATATGTGCATACCCCAATTATAATATGTGCGTGAACCAATTATAATATGTGCGTACCAATTATAATATGTGTGTACCAATTATAATATGTGCATACACCAATTATAATATGTGCGTAAACCAATTATAATATGTGCGTACCAATTATAATATGTGTGTACCAATTATAATATGTGCATACACCAATTATAATATGTGCGTACCAATTATAATATGTGAATACACCAATTATAATATGTGCAAACACCAATTATAATATGTGCGTACCAATTATAATATGTGCGTACCAATTATAATATGTGTGTACACCAATTATAATATGTGCATACCAATTATAATATGTGCGTACCAATTATAATATGTGCGTACCAATTATAATATGTGTGTACACCAATTATAATATGTGTGTACCAATTATAATATGTGTGTACACCAATTATAATATGTGTGTACACCAATTACAATATGTGTGTACCAATTATAATATGTGAATACACCAATTATAATATGTGCGTACCAATTATAATATGTGTGTACACCAATTATAATATGTGCATACACCAATTATAATATGTGTGTACACCAATTATAATATGTGTGTACCAATTATAATATGTGCGTAAACCAATTATAATATGTGCATACACCAATTATAATATGTGTGTACACCAATTATAATATGTGCATACACCAATTATAATATGTGCGTAAACCAATTATAATATGTGTGTACACCAATTATAATATGTGTGTACCAATTATAATATGTGCATACACCAATTATAATATGTGCATACACCAATTATAATATGTGCGTAAACCAATTATAATATGTGCGTACCAATTATAATATGTGTGTACACCAATTATATTATGTGCATACACCAATTATAATATGTGCGTACCAATTATAATATGTGAATACACCAATTATAATATGTGCGTACCAATTATAATATGTGTGTACACCAATTATAATATGTGTGTACCAATTATAATATGTGCATACACCAATTATGATATGTGTGTACCAATTATAATATGTGCATACCCCAATTATAATATGTGCGTGAACCAATTATAATATGTGCGTACCAATTATAATATGTGTGTACCAATTATAATATGTGCATACACCAATTATAATATGTGCGTAAACCAATTATAATATGTGCGTACCAATTATAATATGTGTGTACCAATTATAATATGTGCATACACCAATTATAATATGTGCGTACCAATTATAATATGTGAATACACCAATTATAATATGTGCAAACACCAATTATAATATGTGCGTACCAATTATAATATGTGCGTACCAATTATAATATGTGTGTACACCAATTATAATATGTGCATACCAATTATAATATGTGCGTACCAATTATAATATGTGCGTACCAATTATAATATGTGTGTACACCAATTATAATATGTGTGTACCAATTATAATATGTGTGTACACCAATTATAATATGTGTGTACACCAATTACAATATGTGTGTACCAATTATAATATGTGAATACACCAATTATAATATGTGCGTACCAATTATAATATGTGTGTACACCAATTATAATATGTGCATACACCAATTATAATATGTGTGTACACCAATTATAATATGTGTGTACCAATTATAATATGTGCGTAAACCAATTATAATATGTGCATACACCAATTATAATATGTGTGTACACCAATTATAATATGTGCATACACCAATTATAATATGTGCGTAAACCAATTATAATATGTGTGTACACCAATTATAATATGTGTGTACCAATTATAATATGTGCATACACCAATTATAATATGTGCATACACCAATTATAATATGTGCGTAAACCAATTATAATATGTGCGTACCAATTATAATATGTGTGTACACCAATTATATTATGTGCATACACCAATTATAATATGTGCGTACCAATTATAATATGTGAATACACCAATTATAATATGTGCGTACCAATTATAATATGTGTGTACACCAATTATAATATGTGTGTACCAATTATAATATGTGCATACACCAATTATGATATGTGTGTACCAATTATAATATGTGCATACCCCAATTATAATATGTGCGTGAACCAATTATAATATGTGCGTACCAATTATAATATGTGTGTACCAATTATAATATGTGCATACACCAATTATAATATGTGCGTAAACCAATTATAATATGTGCGTACCAATTATAATATGTGTGTACCAATTATAATATGTGCATACACCAATTATAATATGTGCGTACCAATTATAATATGTGAATACACCAATTATAATATGTGCAAACACCAATTATAATATGTGCGTACCAATTATAATATGTGCGTACCAATTATAATATGTGTGTACACCAATTATAATATGTGCATACCAATTATAATATGTGCGTACCAATTATAATATGTGCGTACCAATTATAATATGTGTGTACACCAATTATAATATGTGCATACCAATTACTGTAAGTGTGCACACTAATTATTATATGTTTATACACCAAATATTGTATGTTTGTACACAAGTTATAATATGGGTATGTACCAATAATGACATTCATTATTACAAGTGTAAACAGCAATATTATGTGTGTACACCAATTGTTCAGAAAAAAGTTGGAAGTCAACTTTTATTTTGGTCTTCAAATCAAAGTGCCAACTAGTGTGTGTGTGTGTGTGTGTGTGTGTGTGTGTGTGTGTGTGTGTGTGTGTGTGTGTGTGTGTGTGTGTGTGTGTGTGTGTGTGTGTGTGTGTGTGTGTGTGTGTGTGTGTGTCTGGCAGAGAGTTAACACAATTTACAAGCTGTGAGTCAATGATCCACTCAGAAAGTAAAGTATCTAAATCCTCTAAAATGGACACGCTCTGAATAATTACCTTGTTTGTCTCCCTCACACACACACACACACACACACACACACACACACACACACACACACACACACACACACACACACACACACACACACACACACACACACACCAATCAATCCAGTAGCTCCCTATTGGTTCTCTCTCTCCCCAGGGAGAAGATCATCTTGGATACACAACAAGGTTCACAGGTTTACTATTGAGCCATCCTGAGGACCCACTCTGTCACACACACACACACACACACACACACACACACACACACACACACACACACACACACACACACACACACACACACACACACACACACACACACACACACACACACACACACACACACACAGACCTTACTTTCCTGCAGACAACAAATAAGTAACCATTGATGAACTGGCAGACTTTTGTGTGTTTCAAAAAGTTGTGTACGTGTGACAATTTGTGTTTCTTTACTGTCAACTCTTGAACAAAAAAGGTGTTAAACTACCAATGAGGTCATTTGTACCGTGCTGGTCCACAAAGAAGTGCTCCTCCAGACCAGTCCAGACCTCCAAACCAAGGTTTTAGCACGGGCAAAAGTGTGCCCCTTAATGTTCTGCCTGAGTGGTAGACCTGAGTCTGGGGGTCACCAGGAAGGTACTATCAGCTAAATAGCACACATGTGTCAATCAAACTTATCCATCCTCACCCTCTCACCTTAGAACAAGGCACACCCCCTCTGAGGATGTGTGTTGACCCTGGTCCTTGGCCACAATGTTCACCTTTCTGAGTCCCACACAGTCCAAAGAACGTTTATGCTAGCGAGCTCCATGCCAGTGTTCTCCATGAGAACTGGGAACATGTCTCTAGCACCGACTGTTTTGGGCAAGTCAGCACGTTTTGTGTCATTGACTTGGCCTGGAGTCCGTAGAACTGGACATAGTTGGCCGTCCTGCATGACGTAGCATCCAGCCCTGGAGACAGCACTACAGAAACTTACTCTGGGAGATGCCGGCACCAACTGCAACTGTCGGCTGGGAAGATCCCCATCTAAGAAAAGAACTGTTTCCAAAGGAGATATGGAAGAACTACTTTTGGTAACTGGCTCCAAATCAGCCACGAACTCATCAAGTAACTCCAAATCAGCCAAGAACTCATCAAGTAACTCCAAATCAGCCAAGAACTCATCAAGTAACTCCAGATCAGCCATGAACTCATCAAGTAACTCCAAATCAGCCATGAACTCATCAAGTAACTCCAAATCAGCCATGAACTCATCAAGTAACTCCAGATCAGCCATGAACTCATCAAGTAAGTCCAGATCAGCCATGAACTCATCAAGTAACTCCAAATCAGCCATGAACTCATCAAGTAACTCCAAATCAGCTATGAACTCATCAAGTAACTCCAAATCAGCCGAGAACTCATCAAGTAACTCCAGATCAGCCATGAACTCATCAAGTAACTCCAAATCAGCCATGAACTCATCAAGTAACTCCAAATCAGCCGAGAACTCATCAAGTAACTCCAAATCAGCCATGAACTCATCAAGTAACTCCAAATCAGCCATGAACTCATCAAGTAACTCCAAATCAGCCGAGAACTCATCAAGTAACTCCAGATCAGCCATGAACTCATCAAGTAACTCCAGATCAGCCATGAACTCATCAAGTAACTCCAAATCAGCCGAGAACTCGTCAAGTAATTCCAAATCAGCCATGAACTCATCAAGTAACTCCAAATCAGCCAAGAACTCATCAAGTAACTTCAAATCAGCCGAGAACTCATCAAGTAACTCCAAATCAGCCATGAACTCATCAAGTAACTCCAAATCAGCCGAGAACTCATCAAGTAACTCCAAATCAGCCATGAACTCATCAAGTAACTCCAAATCAGCCATGAACTCATCAAGTAACTCCAAATCAGCCGAGAACTCATCAAGTAACTCCAGATCAGCCATGAACTCATCAAGTAACTCCAGATCAGCCATGAACTCATCAAGTAACTCCAAATCAGCCGAGAACTCATCAAGTAATTCCAAATCAGCCATGAACTCATCAAGTAACTCCAAATCAGCCAAGAACTCATCAAGTAACTTCAAATCAGCCGAGAACTCATCAAGTAACTCCAAATCAGCCATGAACTCATCAAGTAACTCCAAATCAGCCGAGAACTCATCAAGTAACTCCAAATCAGCCATGAACTCATCAAGTAACTCCAAATCAGCCATGAACTCATCAAGTAACTCCAAATCAGCCGAGAACTCATCAAGTAACTCCAGATCAGCCATGAACTCATCAAGTAACTCCAGATCAGCCATGAACTCATCAAGTAACTCCAAATCAGCCGAGAACTCGTCAAGTAATTCCAAATCAGCCATGAACTCATCAAGTAACTCCAAATCAGCCAAGAACTCATCAAGTAACTTCAAATCAGCCGAGAACTCATCAAGTAACTCCAAATCAGCCAAGAACTCATCAAGTAACTCCAAATCAGCCATGAACTCATCAAGTAACTCCAAATCAGCCGAGAACTCGTCAAGTAGTTTGTTTTCTGACAGTCTGAAAAAGATTATTTCTCTCCGTCATCTGGTTTCCACCTCGTCCTTCTTCTCACCACCATGACAGCAGCCCCCGGTGCACAATGCTGAGCCAGACTGCACCTGGCTTTTAGGCGCGCTAAATAAAGACGCTAATGAAGGAGTCTTTGTAGTTGACTAAATCAGAATAATGATCTTTGCATCTTCTCCTCCCAGTAAGGTGGGAGTTTAGAATACTATTTGCATATTCATGAGGACTGTCACTAACTGATGACACGTCTTGTTCTGATACCTCAGGAGACACAATCCACTTTGCACACCTTTAGTACATCAGCTTTGTGTGCTAGCATGGTTTGCACAAGTTTTAGTACACGCAAATGTCTAGTAAGTCTGTTAGACTGTTGGACTGTTGGACTGTTAGATTGCTAGACTGTTGGACTGTTAGATTGTTAGACTGTTGGACTGTTGGACTTTTGGACTGTTGGACTGTTAGACTGTTAGACTGTTGGACTGTTGGACTGTTGGACTGTTAGACTGTTGGACTGTTGGACTTTTGGACTGTTGGACTGTTAGACTGTTAGACTGTTGGACTGTAGGACTGTTGGACTGTTGGACTTTTGGACTGTTAGATTGTTAGACTGTTAGACAGTTAGACTGTTGGACTGTTGGACTGTTAGACTGTTTGACTGTTGGACTGTTAGTCTGTTAGTCTGTTAGACTGTTAGACTGTTGGACTGTTTGACTGTTGGACTGTTAGTCTGTTAGTCTGTTAGACTGTTAGACTGTTGGACTGTTAGACTGTTGGACTGTTGGACTGTTACTGTTAGTCTGTTAGACTGTTAGACTGTTAGACTGTTGGACTGTTAGACTGTTGGACTGTTAGACTTTTAGACTGTTAGACTGTTGTACTGTTAGACTGTTAGACTGTTGGACTGTTGGACTGTAAGACTGTTTGACTATTAGACTGTTCGATTGTTTGACTGTTAGACTGTTGGACTGTTGGCCTGTTGGACGGTTGGACTGTTGGACTGTTGGACTGTTAGACTGTTAGATTGTTTGACTGTTAGACTGTTGGACTGTTGGACTGTTAGACTGTTAGACTATTAGACTGTTTTGGTTGTTAGACTGTTAGACTGTTAGACTGTTAGACTATTGGACTGTTGGACTGTAAGACTGTTTGACTATTAGACTGTTCGATTGTTTGACTGTTGGACTGTTGGCCTGTTGGACGGTTGGACTGTTGGACTGTTGGACTGTTGGACTGTTAGACTGTTAGATTGTTTGACTGTTAGACTGTTGAACTGTTGGACTGTTGGACTGTTAGACTGTTGGACTGTTACTGTTAGACTGCTGGACTGTTAGACTCTTACTGTTAGACTGTTAGACTGTTGGACTGTTGACGGTTGGACTGTTAGACTCCTAGACTGTTAGACTGTTGGACTGTTGGACTGTTGATGGTTGTACTGTTAGACTGTTGGACTGTTAGACTGTTAGACTCTTAAACTGTTGGACTGTTAGACTGTTAGACTCTTAAACTGTTGGACTGTTAGACTGTTAGACTCTAAAACTGTTGGACTGTTAGACTGTTTACTGCTGGACGTTGGTTTACGTAGTCAGTAGGTGTGGATGGACGGCAAATGATGGTTGTCAGCTGTTCAGCATCCAGTGGACACGGTGTGTTAAGAGTTGTTGTAATGTTTGTAAGTGTTGTACGGAAATGTTGGTAGCGTGTGCGTTAAAATGTGCTGTGTAGTATGAAATGTTGTAAGGATGTGGAAGTCAGAACTGGAACATGGTATCTGATCGTGAGACCATGGTGACACACCAAGTTTCAAAAGGACTCCTTGAAGCAAATCCATTTCATTTGTTTCCTAGCCTGTGAGCTCTGTAGCTCTTCTCATGACTGGCAACATTTATGGAAGACATAAACCACCATGTGGTCACTTGAAATCGCCTTTGTTTGCCTCGCCGTGTATTCCTGGCGGGATGGGGGGCTGGGGGGGCAAAGGTAGAAATATTTGCCGTTCCCCTGGTGAGCCCGCTGAAGTATTAAAGCCATATTTTGCGTCCGGGCTGGCAGATAGATGGCGTGTCTTAAACAATATGAACTATGTGTTAAAAAATAAATTGCTTACACCACTAGAATTCTTACAGGAACACTTCAATCTGGACCCTCAAGACCCGTCCACATCATTATTTCTTGCACATTTTCCCCCGCGCAAGCAGACACGGTACTGATTGTAATAAAACACTCGCTCTAGAGGGGGGGCCGGGGGGTGACAGCCATGGCGTTGTTTGCCATTCGTCTTCTTCATTTACGCTCCAGGATTTCTCTGCTGCTCTAATCGACAACGCCGCTTTTTACGCCGACACCACACTCGCTCTCAACACCCCAGAGGACTTAAGTTACGCCACACCCGCTCCCAAAACCCCATAGGACTTAAGTTACGCCACACCCGCTCCCAACACCCCATAGGACTTAAGTTACGCCACACCCGCTCCCAACACCCCATAGGACTTAAGTTACGCCACACCCGCTCCCAACACCCCATAGGACTTAAGTTACGCTACACCCGCTCCCAACACCCCATAGGACTTAAGTTACGCCACACCCGCTCCCAACACCCCATAGGACTTAAGTTACGCCACACCCGCTCCCAACACCCCATAGGACTTAAGTTACGCTACACCCGCTACCAACACCCCATAGGACTTAAGTTAAGCCACACCCGCTTCCAACACCCCATAGGACTTAAGTTACGCCACACCCGCTCCCAACACCCCATAGGACTTAAGTTACGCCACACCCGCTACCAACACCCCATAGGACTTAAGTTACGCCACACCCGCTCCCAACACCCCATAGGACTTAAGTTACGCCACACCCGCTACCAACACCCCATAGGACTTAAGTTACGCCACACCCGCTCCCAACACCCCATAGGACTTAAGTTACGCTACACCCGCTACCAACACCCCATAGGACTTAAGTTAAGCCACACCCGCTTCCAACACCCCATAGGACTTAAGTTACGCCACACCCGCTCCCAACACCCCATAGGACTTAAGTTACGCCACACCCGCTCCCAACACCCCATAGGACTTAAGTTACGCCACACCCGCTACCAACACCCCATAGGACTTAAGTTACGCCACACCTGCTTCCAACACCCCATAGGACTTAAGTTACGCCACACCCGCTCCCAACACCCCATAGGACTTAAGTTACGCCACACCCGCTCCCAACACCTAATAGGACTTAAGTTATGCCACACCCACTCCTAACACCCCATCGGACTTAAGTTACGCCACACTCGCTCCCAACACCCCATAGGACTTAAGTTACGCCACACCCGCTCCCAACACCCCATAGGACTTAAGTTACGCCACACCCGCTCCCAACACCCCATAGGACTTAAGTTACGCCACACCCGCTCTTGCAACATCTCCACTGGAGGAGTTAGTGTGACCCCCACACCCTCCTCCCCATAGGACTTAAGTTACGGCCTGCAAGGACTCACACACACACTTCCAGGCCTAACTTTAGTGTGTGTGTGTGTGTGTGTGTGTGTGTGTGTGTGCGTGCGTGCGTGCGTGCGTGCGTGCGTGCGTGCGTGCGTGCGTGCGTGCGTGTGTGTGTGTGTGTGTGTGTGTGTGTGTGTGTGTGTGTGTGTGTGTGTGTGTGTGTGTGTGATGCATAAATGTGGCGAAGGAGCGAAACCTGAGGACTTCTTCAACACAACAGTATTTTCTTTTACTTCCATCTTTTATGAGGTCACATTGAGGACGTCCACTCAATATTCCATGTTTTATCTCTCATGGTTGTACTACTACATGGTTGTACTACCACACTGCCAACACAACTCATGGTTGTACTACTACATGGTTGTACTACCACACTGCCAACACAACTCATGGTTGTACTACTACATGGTTGTACTACCACACTGCCAACACAACTCATGGTTGTACTACCACACTGTCAACACAACTCATGGTTGTACTACTACATGGTTGTACTACCACACTGTCAACACAACTCATGGTTGTACTACCACACTGCCAACACAACTCATGGTTGTACTACTACACTGCCAACACAACTCATGGTTGTACTACCACACTGCCAACACAACACCGTGTGGAACATTTCACTTGCTTGTATTCATGTTTGGTAAGGGGGGATGGGGAGAGGGACGGCGGGGGTTTTATCCAGGGGCCAAGGAGGCGGGGCAATGACGTCACACTGTATGGCCTACACAATGCTAATGCTAACAAGCTAATGCTAAATAAATCCATAGCATGCATGTTGTTGGTGAGAGACTGACATGTATTATTTAGATATTGTTATTTACAGATAAACACTGACAGGATATTGTGTGTCATATCCTGCATGTTGTGTGTCATATCCAGGATGTTGTGTGTCATAACCAGGATGTTGTGTGTCATATCCTGCATGTTGTGTGTCATATCCAGGATGTTGTGTGTCATATCCACGATGTTGTGTGTCATATCCTGGATGTTGTGTGTCATATCCTGGATGTTGTGTGTCATATCCTGGATGTTGTGTGTCATATCCTGGATGTTGTGTGTCATATCCTGCATGTTGTGTGTCATATCCAGGATGTTGTGTGTCATATCCTGGATGTTGTGTGTCATATCCTGGATGTTGTGTGTCATATCCAGGATGTTGTGTGTCATATCCTGGATGTTGTGTGTCATATCCTGCATGTTGTGTGTCATATCCAGGATGTTGTGTGTCATATCCTGGATGTTGTGTGTCATATCCTGGATGTTGTGTGTCATATCCTGGATGTTGTGTGTCATATCCTGCATGTTGTGTGTCATATCCAGGATGTTGTGTGTCATATCCTGGATGTTGTGTGTCATATTCTGGATGTTGTGTGTCATATCCTGGATGTTGTGTGTCATATCCTGGATGTTGTGTGTCATATCCTGCATGTTGTGTGTCATATCCTGGATGTTGTGTGTCATATCCTGGATGTTGTGTGTCATATCCTGCAGGTTGTGTGTTCTTCATCAGATGTTTTATTGTGTGCTGCCAAAAGCAAACAAGCTTTGAGTCATCATCTCTATTCAAAAAGAAGATGTCTGTCCGCCCCCCCCCCCCCCCCCTCAGAGACACAGGCTCGCTGTCTAAAGTCGACGCCCACTCTGGCGCCGAGTGATGTGAACGCCATCAGCTCGTTCCAAACACTTTTCCACGCTGCCACTTACACAAATCCCTCAACAAGCCACCTTGTCTCGCTGTCAGGACGCAACAACACACTTCTTCTCGCCTGCTGCTTACATCGCCACACACACTACACACACTGCGCACACTACACACACTACACACACTGCGCACACTACACACACTACACACACCACACACACTACACACACTGCGCACACTACACACACTACACACACTACACACACTACACACGCCACACACGCACACGTGTGTAAAATAATAACAATAATAAACAAGAGTGTAAAATAATAACAATAAACAAGTGTGTAAAATAATAACAATAAACAAGTGTGTAAAATAATAACAATAATAAACAAGTGCAAAATAATAACAATAATAAACAAGTGTGTAAAATAATAACAATAATAAACAAGTGTGTAAAATAATAACAATAATAAACAAGTGTAAAATAATAACAATAATAAACAAGTGTGTAAAATAATAACAATAAACAAGTGTGTAAAATAATAACAATAATAAACAAGTGTAAAATAATAACAATAATAAACAAGTGTGTAAAATAATAACAATTATAAACAATTGTGTAACATAATAACAATAAACAAGTGTTTAAAATAATAACAATAATAAACAAGTGTGTAAAATAATAACAATAATAAACAATTGTGTAACATAATAACAATAAACAAGTGTGTAAAATAATAACAATAAACAAGTGTGTAAAATAATAACAAAAATAAACAAGTGTAAAATAATAACAATAATAAACAAGTGTGTAAAATAATAACAATAAACAAGTGTGTAAAATAATAACAATAATAAACAAGTGTAAAATAATAACAATAATAAACAAGTGTGTAAAATCATAACAATAAACAAGTGTGTAAAATAATAACAATAATAAACAAGTGTAAAATAATAACAATAATAAACAAGTGTGTAAAATAATAACAATTATAAACAATTGTGTAACATAATAACAATAAACAAGTGTTTAAAATAATAACAATAATAAACAAGTGTGTAAAATAATAACAATAATAAACAATTGTGTAACATAATAACAATAAACAAGTGTGTAAAATAATAACAATAAACAAGTGTGTAAAATAATAACAAAAATAAACAAGTGTAAAATAATAACAATAATAAACAAGTGTGTAAAATAATAACAATAAACAAGTGTTTAAAATAATAACAATAATAAACAAGTGTAAAATAATTACAATAATAAACAAGTGTGTAAAAAAATAACAATAATAAACAAGTGTGTAAAATAATAACAATAATAAACAAGTGTAAAATAATAACAATAATAAACAAGTGTGTAAAATAATTACAATAAACAAGTGTGTAAAATAATAACAATAATAAACAAGTGTAAAATAATAACAATAATGAACAATTGTGTAAAATAATAACAATTATAAACAATTGTGTAACATAATAACAATAAACAAGTGTTTAAAATAATAACAATAATAAACAAGTGTGTAAAATAATAACAATAATAAAAAATTGTGTAACATAATAACAATAAACAAGTGTGTAAAATAATAACAATAAACAAGTGTGTAAAATAATAACAATAATAAACAAGTGTAAAATAATAACAATAATAAACAAGTTTGTAAAATAATAACAATAAACAAGTGTGTAAAATAATAACAATAATAAACAAGTGTAAAATAATAACAATAATAAACAAGTGTGTAAAATAATAACAATAATAAACAAGTGTAAAATAATAACAATAATAAACAAGTGTGTATAATAATAATAATAAACACGTGTGTAAAATAATAACAATAATAAAAAAGTGTAAAATAACAATTATAAACAATTTTGTAACATAATAACAATAAACAAGAGTTTAAAATAATAACAATAATAAACAAGTGTGTAAAATAATAACAATAATAAACAATTGTGTAACATAATCACAATTAACAAGTGTGTAAAATAATAACAATAATAAAAAAGTGTGTAAATAATAACAATAAACAAGTGTGTGAAAAAAACTACACAAGTGATCAAAGATGACCTCATCTGAAAATTACAAACACAAACGAAGCCAAATAAAATTTGCATAATCCTTTTTTTTCCATCTTTTGTTCCTCCTCTTTTCTTTCTGTCTTTGTTACGCTAATCTCTTTGCAGCACACACACAATATGCTAACACAACACAACTTAACACACACATGTGTCACCATGTCACACAACTTAACCCGCACAAGTGTCACCATGTCACACAACTTAACACACACATGTGTCACCATGTCACACAACTTAACACACACGTGTCACCATGTCACACAATTTAACACACACATGTGTCACCATGTCACACAAATTAACACACACACGTGTCACCATGTCACACAATTTAACACACACATGTGTCACCATGTCACACAACTTAACACACACATGTGTCACCATGTCACACAACTTAACACACACATGTGTCATCATGTCACACAACTTAACACACACGTGTCACCATGTCACACAACTTAACACACACATGTGTCACCATGTCACACAACTTAACACACACGTGTCACCATGTCAAACCAGATTAATTTTTCCCGCTTAATGAGGCATCTCTCCTAACTATACGAGTGCACATATTGCCCGTCCCCTTAAAAGGGTGATGTGGGGGGTCGCACTAATATATAATGAAAACTTTAACCTTAGCCCTAACCTAAGTATTACATATAAATCGTTTGAGGTGCTTACTATGAGGTCTGTCGCACCGCTACCTCTCTACCTGGCTGTTATCTACCGCCCCCCTGGGCCCTATTTGGACTTTATCAGTGATTTCTCAGAGTTTGTCCCTGATCCAGTAAGGCATGCAGAAAATATAATTATAATGGGGGACTTTAATATCCATATGAATACCCCATCAGACCCTCCGTGCGTGGCGCTCCAGACTATAAGTGATAGCTGTGGTCTTACACAAATAATAAAAGAACCCACGCATCACAACGGTAATACGATAGATCTAGTGCTTGTCAGGGTGTCACCACCTCCAAAGTTATGATACTCCCGTATACTAAAGTCATGTCCGATCATTACCTTATAAAATATGAAGTTGTGACTCATTGTCAACAAGCTAATAATAATAATAATAATAACTGCTATAGCAGCCGCAACATTAATGCATCACATGGGGGCGGCGTGGTGCGGTTGGGAGAGTGGCCGTGACAGCAACCTGAGGGTTCCTGGTTCAATCCCTACCTTCTACCAACCTATAGTCATGTCCGTTGTGTCCTTGAGCAAGACACTTCACCCTTTCTCCTGATGGGTGCTGGTTAGGGCCTTGCATGGAAGCTCCCGCCATCAGTGTGTGAATGTGTGAATGTGTGTGTGAATGTGTGAATGTGTGTGTGAATGTGTGAATGTGGAAATAGTGTCAAAGTGCATTGAGTACGTTGAAGGTAGAACAGCTCTATACAATTATAACCCACATCTGTTTTTCTTGCCCTGATGTGGGATCTGAGCCCAGGATGTGCTTGTGCAGCCCTTTGAGACACTCCTGATTTAGGGCTATATAAGTCAACTTTGATTTGATTGATTGATTGATTGATTGATTCAACAACACCCTGCGCAACGTGACCTTTGGCAGCCAGACTGTGGAGCACTGTGTGTGTGTGTGTGCATGTGTGTGTGTGTGTGTGTGTGTGTATGTGTGTGTGTGTCTCTTTAAGCCCCTCCCCCATCAGAGCAATTATTGCTTCCAATGATGAGAATGTTAATTAATTCCCACGCTGTCATCTCACTTCACTACACACCACCTGTTTCCCACAATGCACCTGGGCAAGTGTACACCGCTAATTGTCATGTCATCACCACCCCCACTACACGCTCACACACACACACACACACACACGCACGCACACACACACACACACACACACACACACACACACACACACACACACAGAAAAAGAAGAAGAAGAAGAGAGCCAAAAAGTCTTCAGTGTGTTTGATGAAGAAGATGAAGAAGAAGAAGAAGAAGAAAAAGAAAAAGACAAAGTTATTAAGAATTAATCAAGTTGCTGTTTAATAATTCATCTTTTCTTCCCAAAGTCTCCATTAATCTTTCATCTTCTCCTCCTTCTCCATTATTTGCATGGACTCAAATACATGTAGGAATAATGTGTGTGTAATGTGTGTGTGTAATGTGTGTGCGTGTGTGTGTGTGTGTGTGTGTGTGTGTGTGTGTGTGTGTGTGTGTGTGTGTGTGTGTGTGTGTGTGTGTGTGTGTGTGTGTGTGTGTGTGTGTGTGTGTGTGTGTGTGTGTGTGTGTGTGTGTGTGTGTGTGTGTGTGTGTGTGTGTGCGTGCTTGACTGACATCAAAGTGGAACATAAGTGCCTTGGTGTCACATTAAGGACCAATCACATCACAGTCAGCTGACAGGAGGCGGGGCTAGTGCCACACTTTGTGCCCAACAAGTAGTCCGAGTGGGACATCGTGTCTTTTACTACTCATCTTTGTGGAACTTCAATAAGGAACAAGTAGTCCGAGTGAGACATCGTGTCTTTTACTACTCATCTTTGTAGAACTTCAATAAGGAACAAGTAGTCCGAGTGAGACATCGTGTCTTTTACTACTCATCTTTGTGGTGTAGTAGAATTTCTGACCTTTGACCTATATTTCATGTCTGTCAAGAATGTATGCTCATTTGATTTCTCTTCTATTCTGTGTCCCCGGGTGTGGGACAAAAGTGAATATTAAGTCGTGCCAACCTGTCTCCAGAATGTTTTGGTTGTTTGGGTATGATTGGGGAGTCCAAAGATGTTGCAAAAACAATCATGACGCACTAGATAAAAACAATGACGCACAAGAGACATATAAAAAATGGCAGAAGACCGGAACTCGACAGTGATTTTGGCTTGTGTGTGTCTTGTTTACTCCGGAGTAACATGTGGTTTGTCTGCACGGACAACTCAATTCAACCTGCACTTCTGATAATGGGTAAATAAATTAGTTGTACTAAACTACTTTTGTTGCCTGTTTAAGCTTCGGACAATCCACTACACAAATTGGCGTCACGAACAGGATGGTTTAGAAGCTACAGGTCGACAGCCGCTCCCGCTCTCTCAGTCAGGCAGACAGTGTGCTGCACGCGCGCATAACAAGGTAAGCGTTTTGCTTAAAGTGTAAACATTTTCTGCCCGGAGAGAGCCGGATCGATAAGACTAATTGCTGAATCTATTTTTGATAAAAGATAGGTTTAGTCAGGTTCTCCAAAAACAACCTGGACTGGGGTAAATTATGGTTGGATTGAGTTGTTTTATATGTGATCATTTGTCTGTGTGTTTGTTGAAAACTTGTGATTTCTTGTTTTTAGCTATAAGGGGATTGTTGATAGAATTTTGGTGGTTTGGAGTGTTTTGAAGCATAGACTATGTGAGACGAATACATTTCTTAACCTCTTCCTCCTTTTTCGTTGTCGGAAAAGGAGGCTTCTTTCTGCAAGTGCATCAGATTAGTCAGAGTTGGATACAGCTAAATTATAGGCAAGATTTGCTAACTGGTGTGACATTTGGCCCATATAAATTGATGACGTCTATGAAGGTGCGACATATCTGTCTATGTGGAAACTGCAGCGGTGGGAAAAGCCTCTTATAGGTGACCGCTCATTGACTCCGGTAAAGGAGATCAACTGAGCGGATAGTTGTCACGACGAATTTGGAAATTTGCTGCAAATAGACAGGTAGAGATCGGGCTGCATATGGTAGAGCTTTGGTGAAACTTGGTGAAACTATATGGACTGACCAGACACGAGGCTGTAGGATTGTTGGGTGATTCCTAGTGATCCTACTGGGCGTTAGGCCAAGTTTTTCCGTGTTGGTCAGGGAGGAAGCGCAGGTGTTGCTCCACTGAATGGGTTAATCGCCGTTGTATGAGTAATGACGGGACCTGGTTTTGTGTTAATGAGACGGCCGATTCCACAAGCACGCGTGCAAAGTTGTTTATATTGGTATATTGGTCCGGACCAGGGGGTGTGGGTTGTGATTAAAAGTGTGTGTGTTTTTTTGTTTTTTTTTAATATATATATATATGCGTATTTTGGTATCATTTGTGTAGCACTTGCAGGTTTTAACTGTGTTATTCCCCTCGTTGGCTCTTTTTTATTTCCCTCCTCTGAAAGGCAAACTCACCTCCCCCCTCTGGCGTTGTCGGCAGGATAAAGGAAATAAGGATTGTATTATTGCTCGTATAACAACAATTGATAAATAAATCAATAACGGAAAACACTTTCCCTACCACGTCGAGAAACTGCTACTATAATTAAATCCATGAAGCAGGAAATAAAGAAGACCAGAACATGTACAGACCAATTAGCCTTCTCCCCGTTATAACAAAAGGAATAGAAAATTTGAAGTTAAAAAGTGGCTTTGGAGCAATCAAGGCTGCTCACACGATCACTAAGAGGGGCATTATGTTGACACATCAACTTAATGTGTAGTATATTTATCCATGAGAGCATTTTTGTTGTAAATTGTGAGGTATGGCTGTTAAAATATTGGTTGTTGTTATGAATGATGACAGATGTGAACAAGAGCATGTATGGTCTTTGTGTGATGATGTAAATAAGGTGTGGTTGTATTGTATATTAAGAATATGTCCATGAAGGGGCATTTTATGACTTTTCTTAATTTGATTACATGCTACAGTATGATTATTTTTTCATACATTTATCATGCATGTATATTATCATACATGTATATTGTCATTCATGTATATTATCATGCATATATATTATCATACATGTATATTTTCATGCGTGTATATTATCATGCATGTATATTCTCATGCATGTATACTCTCATACATGTATATTGTCATTCATGTATATTATCTAACATGTTTATTATCATACATGTATATTCTCATGCATGTATATTCTCATGCATGTATATTCTCATACATGTATATCATCATGCATGTATATTATCATGCATGTATATTATCATGCATATATATTCTCATGCATGTATATTCTCATGCATGTATATTATCATGCATGTATATTATCATGCATGTATATTATTATGCATGTTTATTCTCATGCATATATATTCTAATCTGTCTATAATCGTATGCATATATATGATCATATATGTATATTATCATGCATGTATATTCTCATTTATGCATAGTTTCATGCATGTCTATTGTAATTTGTAATATTCTCATGCATGTAAATTCTCATTCATCTATTTTCTCATGCATATATATATATATATATATTCTCATGCATGTATATTCTCATGCATGTACATTCTAATTTATGTATATTCTCATGCATGTATGTTCTCATGTATGTATATCCTCATGCATGTACATTATCATGCATGTATATTCTCATGCATGTATGTTCTCAGGCATGCATATTCTCATGCAAGTATTTTCTTGCATGTATACTCTCATACGTGTATATTACCATGCATGTATATTATCATGCATGTATATTGTCATTTATGTATATTCTCATGCATGTATATTATCATGCATGTATATTATCATGCATGTATACTCTCATACCCGTATATTCTCATGCATGTACATTATCATGTATGTATATTCTCATGCATGTATGTTCTCATGTATGTATATCCTCATGCATGTACATTATCATGCATGTATATTCTCATGCATGTATGTTCTCATGTATGTATATCCTCATGCATGTACATTATCATGCATGTATATTCGCATGCATGTATGTTCTCATGCATGCATATTCTCATGCAAGTATTTTCTTGCATGTATACTCTCATACATGTATATTACCATGCATGTATATTATCATGCATGTATATTGTCATGTATATATA
>NC_084732.1:11001551-11069051 GCF_033978785.1 Entelurus aequoreus
TCCAACGCCACTCATTACACTAAGCTGACTAAAGACCAAGGTGGTCACCGCGCTGGCCGCTACCGTGCAGGACAGCTCCTGAACCTCAGCCAACATATTAGGGATGGGTTTGAAAGAAAACAAATAACTGGAGCAGCTTTTATAGATCTTTCATATGACCCTGTCCAAGATGGTACGGTGTACTAAAGAGGACCTGGCCGAGTCAAGCAAAAGTGGCGCTCGCCAGCGCCAACCACTGGAAACAAGTAGCCTTTTGGAAGTTTGAGGCTGTCCTTAAAAGTGCCATCCAAGAAATGTCAAACTACTACAATAACAACCATCAAAAACCCAACCATGCAGTTTCCAACAGAGGAATCAAGATGCGTGACTTGGGATGGCCACACACCGTCCAACCATACACATCCCATGTATCTTGGTATTAGACCGGATAGGACACTCTCCTTCAAGACACACCTGGAGAACACCAAAGCCAAGGTCAAACCCTGCAACAACAAACTAGTGAACTCCAAGTGGGGGGCAGATCCACCAACAATCTGTGCAACTGCCCTGGCCCTGTGCTTCTCCACAGCAGGGTATGCCTGCTCGGGCTAGAACCCATCAGGCCACACCAGACTGGTGGACACAGCCTTAGCAGAATCATCTGGGGAAGCCTAAAGACAACACCTGTCCTGTGTCTTTATGCGTTAGCCGGCATCTCTCGCCCGCACATCAGACGACTACGTATTGCTCAAGAAGAACGGACAACAAAGGAGACAGCCATCAGACATCGCTTGCATGGCCATGTAGTAACCCCTCGCAGGCTCCCATCCAGAGCCAGTTTGGTGCAGACAGTCCTGCCCCTCCAGACCACCAAACAAGGACCAACATCTGTGAAGATGAACGGCTAAGAGGCACACGAGCACTTGAAGGACTGGACAGGGTCATCACACAAACGGAAAGCCTCTTGGCCACGATCTTGGTTGTACAATCTGGAAGTCCCTTAACACGGTGGTCCCCAACCTTTTTGTAGCTGCGGACCGGTCAACGCTTGAAAATTTGTCCCACGGACCGGGGGGCGGGGGGGTATGGTATTTTATTTATTTATTTTTATTTATTTTTTTGTCATAAAGAAATACAATCATGTGTGCTTACGGACTGTATCCCTGCAGACTGTATTGATCTATATTGATATATTATGTATATATTGTGTTTTTTATGTTGATTTAATAAAAAAATAAAAAAATAAAAATAATTTCTTGTGCGGCCCGGTACCAATCGGCCCACTGCCTTAACAGACTGCGTGTGGACCAAGGGAATGCAAAGCACTGATAAAAGCCTGGAACTAGACAGCAGACCACACATGCAGCTGTGGATCAGAGCAGGCAATGTCCCTGACAAGACCATGGCAGAACCTCATCTGAGATTGCTACGGACTTAAAGAAGATGTCCTGTCCTACAGCAATGTCCCTGACAAGACCATGACAGAACATCATCTGAGACTTGAAGAGGATGTCCTGTCCTACGACAATGTCCCTGACAAGACCATGACAGAACCTCATCTGAGATTGCTACGGACTTAAAGAAGATGTCCTGTCCTACAGCAATGTCCCTGACAAGACCATGACAGAACATCATCTGAGACTTGAAGAGGAGGTCCTGTCCTACGACAATGTCCCTGACAAGACCATGACAGAACCTCACCTGAGACTTGAAGAGGATGCCCTGTCCTACGACAATATCCCTGACAAGACCATGACAGAACCTCATCTGAGACTTGAAGAGGATGTCCTGTCCTACGGCAATGTCCCTGACAAGACCATGGCAGAACCTCATCTGAGACTTGAAGAGGATGCCCTGTCCTACGACAATGTCCCTGACAAGACCATGACAGAACCTCATCTGAGACTTGAAGAGGATGTCCTGTCCTACGACAATGTCCCTGACAAGACCATGACAGAACCTCATCTGAGATTGCTACGGACTTGAAGAGGATGTCCTGTCCTGCGGCAATGTCCCTGACAAGACCATGACAGAACCTCATCTGAGACTTGAAGAGGATGTCCTGTCCTATGACAATGTCCCTGACAAGACCATGGCAGAACCTCATCTGAGACTTGAAGAGGATGTCCTGTCCTACGACAATGTCCCTGACAAGACCATGACAGAACCTCATCTGAGATTGCTACGGACTTGAAGAGGATGTCCTGTCCTACGGCAATGTCCCTGACAAGACCATGACAGAACCTCATCTGAGACTTGAAGAGGATGTCCTGTCCTACGACAATGTCCCTGACAAGACCATGACAGAACCTCATCTGAGATTGCTACGGACTTGAAGAGGATGTCCTGTCCTACGGCAATGTCCCTGACAAGACCATGACAGAACCTCATCTGAGACTTGAAGAGGATGTCCTGTCCTACGACAATGTCCCTGACAAGACCATGACAGAACCTCATCTGAGACTTGAAGAGGATGTCCTGTCCTACGACATCATCTTCAGTTCTTGTGTGAGACCACTGAGGGCTAGGACTGAGAGTCTTTCAGATGGATAGAAAGACTCAGCGTGATTGGACGGTCTCCAGTGTCACATGACCTGCAGCTCTATCTGGACCTCCTTAATGGACCTTCATTTCTTCTGCAGGCCATGTGACTCTCTCTCTGTGACCCGCCAACTACACCCAATCTGTCACCACACACACACACTCACACACACACACACACACACACACACACACACACACACACACACACACACACACACACACACACACACACACACACACACACACACACACACACACACACACATACACCTTCTACAACTAGCTCCACAACACATCAACATGTTCTGCATGAAGAAAGAGATGTAGTTCCTGCTGGGTCCACAGGGGGCACTAAATAAAGAGATAGTTCCTGCTGGGTCCACAGGGGGCACTAAATAAAGAGATAGTTCCTGCTGGGTCCACAGGGGGCACTAAATAAAGAGATAGTTCCTGCTGGGTCCACAGGGGGCACTAAATAAAGAGATAGTTCCTGTTGGGTCCACAGGGGGCACTAAATAAAGAGATGTAGTTCCTGCTGGGTCCACAGGGGGCAATAAATAAAGAGATAGTTCCTGCTGGGTCCACAGGGGGCGATAAATAAAGAGATAGTTCCTGCTGGGTCCACAGGGGGCACTAAATAAAGAGATGTAGTTCCTGCTGGGTCCACAGGGGGCAATAAATAAAGAGATAGTTCCTGCTGGGTCCACAGGGGGCACTAAATAAAGAGATAGTTCCTGCTATCTGCACAGACTTTTAGGCAAAGTGTGATTACAACACAAGAAGACAAACGGCGGTGGAAACGCGCTCGCTCCATCAGGCGCCGCTATCTTGTCACATCGTCGTCATGGGAACATCGCTCATTGGCCACTTTACCTTAGCATGCTATCTGTGTATGTGTGTGTGTGTGTGTGTGTGTGTGTGTGTGTGTGTGTGTGTGTGTGTGTGTGTGTGTGTGTGTGTGTGTGTGTGTGTGTGTGTGTGTGTGTGTGTGTGTGTGTGTGTGTGTGTGTGTGTGTGTGTGTGAGATAAGCAATTGACCTGGGACTCCCCCAACTTTAATCTGAGAGCATATAGAACTCAGACTGAATATGGAGTATGTTAGCATCACACACACACACACACACACACACACACACACACACACACACACACACACACACACACACACACACACACACACACACACACACACACAGGAGGATAAAAGTAATGTTTGCCTGTGGAGAAGATGATGTCATAAGAGGATGTACTTCCTTCCTCCCAAGTAGGCTTCACTACACGGCTGGACGCCATCTTGGTTTGCTTTGATGTTAAGAGTATTTAAAGATGTAGGCTGTTTGAATACTTGAAATTGTTTTGTGTTATTTTGAAGTTGTCATGCAATGGTTTTGTGTTAACTTTAAGCTATCTTGCTAGGGTTTGTGTGTTGTTTTTAAGTTATCAATACAACATCATGTTGTTTTTTTGTGACATCATGTTGTATGTTGTGTGACATCATGTTGTATTTTGTGACATCATGTTGTATTTTGTGACATCATGTTGTATTTTGTGACATCATGTTGTTTTTTGTGACACCATGTTTTGTTGTGTGACATCATGTTGTATTTTGTGACATCATGTTGTATTTTGTGACATCATGTTGTTTTTTGTGACATGTTGTATTTTGTGACATCATGTTGTTTTTTTGTGACACCATGTTTTGTTGTGTGACATCATGTTTTGTTGTTCGACATCATGTTGTATTTTGTGACATCATGTTGTATTTTGTGACATCATGTTGTATGTTGTGACATCATGTTGTATTTTGTGACATCATGTTGTATTTTGTGACATCATGTTGTATGTTGTGACATCATGTTGTATTTTGTGACATCGTGTTGTATTTTGTGACATCATGCTGTATTTTTTGACATGTTGTATTTTGTGACATCATGTTATATTTTGTGACATAATGTTTTGTTGTGTGACATCATGTTGTATTTTGTGACATCATGTTTTGTTGTGTGATATCATGTTGTATTTTGTGACATCATGTTGTATTTTGTGACATCATGTTGTATTTTTTGACATCATGTTGTATTTTGTGACATCATGTTGTATTTTGTTACATCATGTTGTATCTTGTGACATCATGTTGTGTTGTGTGACATCATGTTGTATTTTGTGACATCATGTTGTATTTTGCGACATCATGTTGTATTTTGCGACATCATGTTGTATTTTGTGACATCATGTTGTATTTTGTGACATCATGTTGTGTTTTGTGACATCATGTTGTATTTTGTGACATCATGTTGTATTTTGTTACATCATGTTGTGTTGTGTGACATCATGTTGTATTTTGTGACATCATGTTGTGTTTTGTGACATCATGTTGTATTTTGTGACATCATGTTGTATTTTGTGACATCATGTTGTATTTTGCGACATCATGTTGTATTTTGCGACATCATGTTGTTATTTGTGACACCATGTTGTATTTTGTGACATCATGTTGTATTTTGCGACATCATGTTGTTATTTGTGACACCATGTTGTGTTTTGTGACATCATGTTGTATTTTGTGACATCATGTTGTATTTTGCGACATCATGTTGTATTTTGCGACATAATGTTGTTATTTGTGACACCATGTTGTATTTTGTGACATCATGTTGTATTTTGCGACATCATGTTGTTATTTGTGACACCATGTTGTGTTTTGTGACATCATGTTGTATTTTGTGACATCATGTTGTATTTTGCGACATCATGTTGTTATTTGTGACACCATGTTGTATTTTGTGACATCATGTTGTATTTTGCGACATCATGTTGTATTTTGCGACATAATGTTGTTATTTGTGACACCATGTTGTATTTTGTGACATCATGTTGTATTTTGCGACATCATGTTGTTATTTGTGACACCATGTTGTGTTTTGTGACATCATGTTGTATTTTGTGACATCATGTTGTATTTTGCGACATCATGTTGTATTTTGTGTGACGTGTTGTATTTTGCGACATCATGTTGTGTTTTGTGACATCATGTTGTATTTTCTGACGTCATGTTGTATTTTGTGTGACGTGAGTGGACTTGTGTAACTTGTATCGTAGCACTTAGACTAAAATGCTGGCTAATGACTTGTGTGATAAGTAGTAATGTGAGGAAGGTAAGGTGAAGGTGTGATAAGTAGTCATGTGAGGAAGGTAAGGTGAAGGTGTGATAAGTAGTAATGTGAGGAAGGTAAGGTGAAGGTGTGATAAGTAGTAATGTGAGGAAGGTAAGGTGAAGGTGTGATAAGCAGTAATGTGAGGAAGGTAAGGTGAAGGTGTGATAAGTAGTCATGTGAGGAAGGTAAGGTGAAGGTGTGATAAGTAGTCATGTGAGGAAGGTAAGGTGAAGGTGTGATAAGTAGTAATGTGAGGAAGGTAAGGTGAAGGTGTGATAATTAGTAATGTGAGGAAGGTAAGGTGGAGGTGTGATAAGTAGTAATGTGAGGAAGGTAAGGTGAAGGTGTGATAAGCAGTAATGTGAGGAAGGTAAGGTGAAGGTGTGATAAGTAGTCATGTGAGGAAGGTAAGGTGAAGGTGTGATAAGTAGTCATGTGAGGAAGGTAAGGTGAAGGTGTGATAAGTAGTAATGTGAGGAAGGTAAGGTGAAGGTGTGATAATTAGTAATGTGAGGAAGGTAAGGTGAAGGTGTGATAAGTAGTAATGTGAGGAAGGTAAGGTGAAGGTGTGATAAGCAGTAATGTGAGGAAGGTAAGGTGAAGGTGTGATAAGTAGTAATGTGAGGAAGGTAAGGTGAAGGTGTGATAAGCAGTAATGTGAGGAAGGTAAGGTGAAGGTGTGATAAGTAGTAATGTGAGGAAGGTAAGGTGAAGGTGTGATAAGTAGTAATGTGAGGAAGGTAAGGTGAAGGTGTGATAAGTAGTCATGTGAGGAAGGTAAGGTGAAGGTGTGATAAGTAGTCATGTGAGGAAGGTAAGGTGAAGGTGAGTGTTGTCCACTCTCAGGTGTGCAGCCGCTCATCCATCATGTGATCTGTGCTGCAGGTTATTGATCCAGGCTGCCTCCATCTTTAATGGAAGACATCTTTAATGCATACCAATCACCCCCACCACCCCTGCCCCCCCCCCCCTCACGTGTGGGTGAACAACAAGGAAAGAAACTTCTAGTGCTACAAACTCATCCTCCACATGCATACTTTCATGTTTACAGTATTTTATATATATATATATATATATATATATATATATATATATATATATATATATATATATATATATATATATATATATATATATATATATATATATATATATATATATATATTATATATATATATATATATATTATATATATATATATATATATATATATACATTGTGTACAGTATAATATATGTACATTGTATACAGTATAATTTTTGTACATTATATACAGTATACTATTTGTACATTATATACAGTAAAATATATGTACAATATATATACAATGTAATATATGTACAATATATACAGTATAATATATGTACATTATATACAGTATAATATATGTACATTATATACAGTATAATTTTTGTACATTAAATACAGTATAATATATGTACATTATATACAGTATAATTTTTGTACATTAAATACAGTATAATATATGTGCAATATATACAGCATAATATATGTACATTATATACAGTATAATATGTGTACAATATATACAGCATAATATATGTACAATATATACAGTATAATATATGTACATTATATACAGTAAAATATATGTACAGTATATACAGTATAATATATGTACATTGTATACAGTACTGTATATGCACATTATATACAGTATAATATATGTAAAATATATACAGTATCATATGTGTACATTGTATACAGTATTATATATGTACATTATATACAGTTTAATATATGTACATTATATACAGTATAATATATGTACATTATATACAGCATAATATATGTACATTATATACAGTATAATATATGTACATTATATACAGTATAATATATGTACATTATATACACTATAATATATGTACAATATTTACATTATAATATATATACATTATGTACAGTATACTTACACAGTATAATATATGTACATTATATTTACATGATATACTGTATATAAAGCATGTTGAGTATACTGTGTATAATGTATATAATCCCATCATTGTTTCTCAAACTACTGTAGTGGTACATGTACCAGTAGTGGTACATGTACCACTACGGGTACATGTACCACTACGGGTACATGTACCAGTAGTGGTACATGTAACTCAACATGAACTTTCAGTAACTCTGAGGTGATGCAGCAGCTCAACTTGAACTTTCAGTAACTCTGAGGTGATGCAGCAGCTCAACATGAACTTTCAGTAACTCTGAGGTGATGCAGCAGCTCAACATGAACTTTCAGTAACTCTGAGGTGATGCAGCAGCTCAACATGAACTTTCAGTAACTCTGAGGTGATGCAGCAGCTCAACATGAACTTTCAGTAACTCTGAGGTGATGCAGCAGCTCAACATGAACTTTCAGTAACTCTGAGGTGATGCAGCAGCTCAACATGAACTTTCAGTAACTCTGAGGTGATGCAGCAGCTCAACTTGAACTTTCAGTAACTCTGAGGTGATGCAGCAGCTCAACATGAACTTTCAGTAACTCTGAGGTGATGCAGCAGCTCAACATGAACTTTCAGTAACTCTGAGGTGATGCAGCAGCTCAACATGAACTTTCAGTAACTCTGAGGTGATGCAGCAGCTCAACATGAACTTTCAGTAACTCTGAGGTGATGCAGCAGCTCAACTTGAGTGCAGAACAATGACACAACTTTGTCACATCAAAGACAACAACTTGTGTACTTTCTCCTCGACAATATTGTGTACTTTTCATCACAATGACAACACTAACAAAGTTTGTTTTTGTTTGTATTTTTGACCAGAAGAAGGACATTTTCTTCCTTTTTTTATTTCAATTTATTTTTCTGCACATTTTTGGTGAACAAGAAGAATCTTTTATTCGCCTGCTTATCACATTTCATCTTCTCAATTTGCTCATTTGCATATAGACAGTCTGCATTTGTGTTGCCTCCACTTACACACACACACACACACACACACACACACACACACACACACACACACACACACACACACACACACACACAGGATTGATGGTAATGTGTGACCTCCAAAGTGTTGTATAGTGTATTGTAGCAAGCAGGCGAGATGCAGACAAACAACAATTGTCCAAACATGGTCGTACAGGAAGTGGACAAGGTGAATGGGAATTACCCACAAGACCTTGGGGCTGACACCAGTTCACTATGCTGCTCCAGTGTGTGTGTGTGTGTGTGTGTGTGTGTGTGTGTGTGTGTGTGTGTGTGTGTGTGTGTGTGTGTGTGTGTGTGTGTGTGTGTGTGTGTGTGTGTGTGTGTGTGTGTGTGTGTGTGTGTGTGTGTGTGTGTGTGTGTGTGTGTGTGTGTGTGTGTGCAAAGAGAATCCCTGTCCTTTAAAAAGTAATATTATATCTAAAATTGTGCTACACAAAGCACATCTTAAAGTCAAACATCACACACACGCACACACGCACGCACACACACACACACACACACACACACGCACACACACACACACACACTGGTGGACCAACAAGGCTGAAGAAATGGTAAATGGTAAATGGGTTGTATTTGTACAGTGCTTTTCTACCTTTTTTAAGGAACTCAAAGCGCTTTGACACACACATTCACACACACATTCACACACACATTCACACATTCACACATTCACACACACATTCACACACACATTCACACACACATTCACACACACATTCACACACACATTCACACACACATTCACACATTCACACATTCACACACACATTCACACACACATTCACACACACATTCACACATTCACACATTCACACACACATTCACACACACATTCACACACACATTCACACACACATTCACACATTCACACATTCACACACACATTCACACACACATTCACACACACATTCACACATTCACACATTCACACACACATTCACACACACATTCACACACACATTCACACACACATTCACACATTCACACATTCACACACACATTCACACACACATTCACACACACATTCACACATTCACACACACATTCACACACCCATTCACACATTCACACACACATTCACACACACATTCACACATTCACACACACATTCACACACCCATTCACACACACATTCACACATTCACACACACATTCACACACCCATCCACACATTCACACACACATTCACACACCCATTCACACATTCACACACACATTCACACACCCATTCACACACACATTCACACACCCATTCACACATTCACACACACATTCACACACACATTCACACACCCATTCACACATTCACACACACATTCACACACCCATTCACACACACATTCACACACACATTCACACACCCATTCACCCATTCACACACACATTCACACACATATTCACACACACATTCACACACCCATTCACCCATTCACACACACATTCACACACACATTCACACACCCATTCACACACACATTCACACACCCATTCACACATTCACACACACATCCACACACACATTCACACACACATTCACACACCCATTCACACATTCACACACACATTCACACACACATTCACACACACATTCACACATTCACACACACATTCACACACACATTCACACACACATTCACCCATTCACACACACATTCACACACACATTCACACACACATTCACACACCCATTCACCCATTCACACACACATTCACACACACATTCACACACCCATTCACACACACATTCACACACCCATTCACACATTCACACATACATTCACACACCCATTCACACACACATTCACACACACATTCACACATTCACACACACATTCACACACCCATTCACACATTCACACACACATTCACACACCCATTCACACACACATTCACACACCCATTCACACATTCACACACACATTCACACACCCATTCACACACACATTCACACACTCACACACACATTCACACACACATTCACACATTCACACACACATTCACACATTCACACACACATTCACACACCCATTCACACATTCACACACATATTCACACACCCATTCACACACACATTCACACACCCATTCACCCATTCACACACACATTCACACACACATTCACACACCCATTCACACACACGTTCACACACCCATTCACCCATTCACACACACATTCACACACACATTCACACACACATTCACACACACATTCACACACACATTCACACATTCACACACACATTCACACACCCATTCACACATTCACACACGCATTCACACACCCATTCACACACACATTCACACATTCACACACACATTCACACACCCATTCACACATTCACACACGCATTCACACACCCATTCACACACACATTCACACACCCATTCAAACATTCACACACATTCACACACCCATTCACACACACATTCACACACACATTCACCCATTCACACACACATTCACACACCCATTCACACACACATTCACACACCCATTCACACATTCACACACACATTCACACACTGATGGCAGGAGCTGCCATGCAAGGCGCTAACCAGCAGCCATCAGGAGCAAGGGTGAAGTGTCTTGCTCAAGGACACAACGGACGTGACTAGGATGGTAGAAGGTGGGGATTGAACCAGGAACCCTCAGATTGCTGGCACGGCTACTCTACCAACTGCGCCACGCCGCCGCCGCCGAAATGGAACATGTTGCAGGGAAGAACGACATGCACAACTTCTATAATGCTGGGAAAAGCATCCATGGACCCGGGAACTCCTCACTCTCTCACCTGGGAAGTCTGGGATGGCTCAACCCTCATAAAGGACCAGAAACAAGTTGTGGACAGATGTTTGAAACACTTGCAGACACTTTTAAACCAACCTGCCAGTCCTGATCTGCCAGTGCTGGACGAGCTGCCCAGCTACCCAATTGTTGAAGAACTGGATCTTCCACCAACCTTCTCTGAAGTCTGGGCTGCCTCAGCCTCCTTTGGTAGACTGCGTAAGAGGGTGTGAACAAAGACCTCAGCATACATACCAAGGTGGCAGTCTACTGTGTCTCCACGTAAGAGGGTGTGAACAAAGACCTCAGCATACGTACCAAGGTGGCAGTCTACTGTGTCTCCACGTAAGAGGGTGTATGTGAACAAAGACCTCCGCATACGTACCAAGGTGGCAGTCTACTGTGTCTCCACATAAGAGGGTGTGAAAAAAGACCTCAGCATACGTACCAAGGTGGCAGTCTACTGTGTCTCCACGTAAGAGGGTGTATGTGAACAAAGACCTCAGCATACGTACCAAGGTGGCAGTCTACTGTGTCTCCACGTAAGAGGGTGTATGTGAACAAAGAGCTCAGCATACCTACCAAGGTGGCAGTCTACTGTGTCTCCACGTAAGAGGGTGTGAACAAAGACCTCAGCATACGTACCAAGGTGGCAGTCTACTGTGTCTCCACGTAAGAAGGTGTGAACAAAGACCTCAGCATACGTACCAAGGTGGCAGTCTACTGTGTCTCCACACTACCATACGGCTGTGAAGCTTGGACCCTTTATCGCCGCCACATCCAACAGTTGGAGAACTTTCACATCAAGTGTCTCCAGCGGATCCTTGGGCTGACATGGTGTGATCGTGTGCCACACACGGAAGTCCTGAGTAGAACTGGTGCCAAGAGCCAGTACCTGCCACGGGCCGGCCACACCCTCAGAATGCCAGATGATAGACAACTGCTGCATGGGCAACTACATCATGCCCAGAAGTCTGCAGGAGGCCAAAAGCGGCGATACAAGGACCAACTGAAGATAACACTCAAGAATCCAGCACACACAGCTGCAAAGTTGTGGAGGCAACTCTGCCATGCAGGCCTTCACCCTTTTCGAGAGGAGGGAGGGAAGGGAAATACCAGAGGAGGAAGATGGGCTCTGCAGCCAAGACCACAACCAACACTGACCCCATTGTTGTAGACCATGTGGCTCTCCTATTGGACTTTTCACTCACAACTTCATATGGCCCCATTGTAATAGACCATGTGGCTCTCCTGTTGGACTTTTCACTCACAACTTCATATGGCCTGTTGGAAGCAGATCAGAATCATATCCATATTTAAGTGTTACTTCTTTCTAAACTCCTATAGTCATATAAAGAATAGCTAGTATTCTTCCTTCTTTTGAGTCTCATAGTAAGGTGTCGGCCTTCTGGATTGGAATGTGTCAGAGTAGAGATAACTCGGAGTAGTCTAAACAAAGGGTTAGGGTTAGGGTTAGGGTTAGGGTTAGGGTTAGGGTTAGGGTTAGGGTTAGGGTTAGGGTTAGGGCGAGGGACAGAGGGAAGATCACGGGACTTCCGGGGGTTTGAGGGGGGACCGAGCTAGACCGGGCGAGGGAACGGGGGTGTGCTAGATTGGTCTCACGTTTGTCCTCTAAGCTTGAAGAATAAACCACAAAATACCAATTAATGCCTGTTGATTGAATATAAACATCAGCTTATTGCCATAAAAAGAATCTGGGAGAGAATAGCAATTTGAATTCCCCATTGGAGGAATGCTGGTCAACGCAACAATTTGGGGGCTCGTCCGGGATGGCACGCTGTTGATTGATGACTTCTTGAAATCTTCTGGACAGACTCAAATGGCCAATACAAGGTGAGCAGAGCCTTTTTATATAAAATCTGCATTAGGAGTCTGTCCTGAAGTCTGTAAGTCAAACACTGTTTTGTAATCCCAGGCACAGATTGGTGATTTTGATAGATTGATTGCATTTTTGCTGAGCCTGCCATTGCATTAAAATTGTAAATAAGTGGTCAACTCAGGCCATTGTGTCTCGATTACCGTGAGGGGCAGTTTCATTGACGAGTGAACTAATAGTTGGGTGTAGCTTACCCTGGGAATTTGGTCGTCCCTTAATGAGTTCGGGTTGCATGATCCCAGTGAGATAAGACACTAAAACGTAAGGAAGCGGGTTGAAAGATCCCAGTGAGATAAGACACTAAAACGTAAGGAAGCGGGTTGAAAGATCCCAGTGAGATAAGACACTGAAACGTAAGGAAGCAGGTTGAAAGATCCCAGTGAGATAAGACACTAAAACGTAAAGAAATAGACACATGGCCTTGGAGTGTGACAGACAGGAACGTGATGGCGGTCGGGGAAAAATGTGATTAATCATTACTGTGTAATGATCAATTGAATGGACGGTTGTCGACAATGGAACTAGCAGGTAGAGAAAAAAAAGGGAAAAAAAAGGAGAACGTTCCTTGAAAGGGTTAAGATGGAGTTTACAATACTCGAAAAGTTGTGAACTCAAACGTCTGGTAAAATAAAATAAAAAAATAAAAACAAGTAACTGGAAGTTTTATGGTAAAGTGAAAAGCAGAGAGTGTGCTGCTGAGTGTGAGTGTGTGTGTGCAGGAGTGCGTACGCGTGCTCGTGTGTGTGCGTGCTGCTGAGTGTGTGTGTGTGTGTGTGCGGGAGTGCTTACGCATGCTCGTGTGTGTGTGTGCTGCTGAGTGTGTGTGTGTGTGTGTGTGTGTGTGTGTGTGTGTGTGTGTGTGTGTGTGTGTGTGTGTTGTGTGTGTGTGTGTGTGTGTGTGTGTGTGTGTGTGTGTGTGTGTGTGTGTGTGTGTGTGTGTGTGTGTGTGTGTGTGTGTGTGTGTGTGTGTGTGTGTGTGTGTGTGTGTGTGTGTGTGTGTGTGTGTGTGTGTGTGTGTGTGTGTGTGTGTGTGTGTGTGTGTGTGTGTGTGTGTGTGTGTGTGTGTGTGTGTGTGTGTGTGTGTGTGCGTGCGCTGGTGAAAATGGAACACTCAGGGAGAGAATTTAAGAGTTTGGCGTATGATAAAAGTAAACGGGGATTACGTGGAAAAACGAAATGCAGCAAAAGAACCGATGATTAATGACAGAATGGACTGATTGGTTTTTTGTCTGCCGCGCATGCGCAAGACAATTCAAACGACCCGCCCAGACTTTGACTAGGACACCGCCCCCTACACGTCTGACCATTTTCTCAGGCAGACATTTTTGACACATGACATTAACACTTTGGACATACTACAATATAAGTCTCTTGCCGATGCATACATGCAAGCCATTGTTGACCTTGCTTTCCCACCTGTACCTCCGGGAGGGAACCTTTGGCCAAACACTTTGGACAAAGTTAACCCTGATATACACGGTGCCAAAAACAATATATGGCAGGACATTTTATTCATCCCATGCAAAATAGGGCTAATGACAGAGCAACAAGGAAACGACTACTTAAATTACAGATCGCTGAAGATAAAAGGTTAAAAGAACCAAAAGGTCAAAGATCAGCTAGGGTATATTCAGCAGTGGTTGACCTTGCTTTTGAGTTCCAACAGGTGGAGGAAAGAATCCTCAACAGACGTGCGGTTGGACTCGGGTGGTGGACAACACGATGCTTCAAAGCCGGTCTGGGGTAGACACTGTTTCGGCTGTGACCAGCCTGGTCACTGGAGTCGTGACTGTCCGAACATTTCCGAACAGGAAAGGTTCCGTCGTGCCAACAAACGAACACGAAGGCGTGTAAGAGGACGCCCACATCAGGAGCCGCAGCAGGAAGTACCGACAGGACCCCTGCTGGACATGAGTGTCAACGGACAATTTTATCAGCCACCCATTCGATTATGAATGCAGAGGTACCAAAAAAACTGTGTGCGTCCTCTTTAAAGGTCGAAGGCTTCGCTGGGGTCACAAGAAGGTTACCTGTCACCAAACCACTTACGGTTCAGATTGCTGGACCTCCTTTACAGACTGTACCCTGACATTCAAATCGCAAAGAAGGAACATTCCTGGTGTTACCTGACGGCTGAACCACCCAGCTGCGACACCACTACCAAGACTCCTCCATGAGCTCATACCACAGCCTGAAACAACAGGAATGGCTGACATCCAACTGCTCTAACAGTGAAAACCCTGACTGACTGAGATGCTTCCGTGTGTTCTGCCACCCGACTCGCCATATGTTATGATTATTTATATATGTTGGAACTCAAGGTGTGGCTGCTCATGTTGACCTATCTTTGCAACAGCCAGCATGGTATAAGATGGACACAATAGTGTCCCACATTGTTCCCTTGCGCTCTGTCTCGCCTACAAAACCAAAGAACTTAGGTCCAATGATAAGACACGGCGTACCTGCCAAACATTACACCGACACCCAAATACCACATTTTCAATTGTTTAGGTTTAACCCATGGTTATGTTAAACACATAACTATGGGCTGCACTTTAGACACCTGTAGGCTACGAGGAGCTAGCAGCTACACAACAGCTGAGCTAAAACGACACATTACACATTTAAGCATATCAAATAATTATAGTTGCTCAATACATACACAAAGTTGCCATGGCAGAAGTCTGATAGAAAGTATTCAGTAACAAACGTGTCTGCATCATTCAACTTTCTACAACATGAGCTTGACTTAATGAATTATTGGGGCCACCAGGTGTGGTAAAATTTCAAAATACTATTGCTAAAGCATCCGCCATAAGGGTAGTATTTTTCTAGTATTGGTGACAATATAAATACAAGCATATTTTGTTACTTTCACCATATTGAATAAATTACATAAAAGATAGGGTTCAGATGAGTTTGAGTTAATTGTGATATTGCTAAGGGGTCCCCTACCCTAACACCACCCCCCAGTGGACCATAGACGCTGAAGAGACTTTCATTGACCTCAAACATGACCTGCCCTCCGCTACTTGACTATTAGCTGACCTTTTTCTTAGATGTTTCTGAAAGTGATAGTATGACTAACACAGTCCTTTTTTCAGAAACAGAAGGGGGTGAGTGAGGGTGGATACAGACTCCTTGGAACAAAATTGACAATCATCCGACTCTGACACATTCCATAGTTTTAACGTTTTTACCGTGGGTAAGAACTTATAACTAATTTTAATTTGAAAATAAGGATTTTACACATCGATAGTACTTTAGTATATCAAATTTAGAATATAGAGGAGGTGAGGGTGAACCATGTATAGTCTTTGATTTCACTGATATGATCAATACGGTACAAGGGAAAAGGTACGTACTGACTTGTGTTGACAATCACAGTGGTTGGCCGGAAGCAACAACAACCTCAAAAGAGGATGCAATATCAGTAATTAAATGACTTGTGGATGACCTAGTACCCTGACATGGTTTCCCCAAAAAGATTAGGTCAGACAACGGCAACCATTTTTAAAAAAAAAATACTCACTTAGCCTTGGTCGAAAAGGCTTTCGGACTAGAACACAGGTTTGGGGTACCATCCTGAGTCCCAAGGTAAGGTTGAAAGGATGGACCAGAACATTAAAAACTAATTGGCTAAAATCTGTGCACAGACCAAATTTAATTGGATTGACATGTTGCAATTAGCGTTAATGATCATTCGAAGGTCCGTGGATAAAACTGTTTTACCGCCCTTTGAGTTTTTCACCCTATGACCTGCATACAGGTCAGCCATTCACAGAACCAGCAGCTCCCCATGGAAGGAGGACTCAGCGTAAAACCAAAATGGTATTTTACACAAAAAATTGCAGAATTTGTGTGCCAGTTCATCTGTACAGATTCCCTTCCGCCCGCTGAGAGGGTCAAGATCAAGGTCATCAAACGCAAGTGGACGGAGCTCAGGTGGACTGGTCCCTTCAAGGTCGTGGAACGGACGTCCCACGCCCTTCGACTGGCTGGTGGAGGGGACACCTGGTACCACCTCTCCCTCTGCACTACAGCTGAAGAACCTGACAGATTACCAGCGGATGTCATTGCTGACATCGCCACATCATCTGCCCCTCTTGACCCCCTCGCCACATCATCTGCCCCTCAGCCCAGGAGACGAGAGAGATTTTCTACCTACATTACTCTTTTCAACTTCTATATTGTATATCCTTGTGTGAGACCAATCCAGTATGCTAAATGTTTCTTAGTTTTTCTTGCTTGTTTTCAGCATAACTATATGTGTCGTTACATTAAGTGAAAAGTTTGATGTTTATCCCCGTTTTGTTACCTAAATTACTCTGATATTGATAGACGAAAGGCAGGATGTTACACCCGACTAGTATTCCCTGACGGACTGGTGCTTGGGTGTGTTCTACTGTCTTTGTGTCTCAGTTCATCCTTCCTGACGACAGTGATTGACAAGTGTCTAAGAACATACAGCGGACTTTAAATAGACTGGGTCAAAGGGGATAGCAAGACTTATTTTTTGACCTGTGCAGTGTGATTAATTACGGGGGACACAACAGCTATTACCGTGGTAATAACCTCTATATTTGTTACGACCCAACCCTGAACCATTGGTGTCGGATGCAGACAACATACTCTGGTAAGTTGTGCCCATCGTCCCTTTTATGTTGTTTTGGGGCTTGACCTGACTGATACAGACTCTAAAGGAATTATTAAAATTTATGTCCTTGAGAGAGCGTTAACTACCTCTACACCCTCTGTGGCACCTAATGTACCACCCCACCTCGGTGGTGTTTCAAAGGCTCTCACATCTGTGCTTGCTAATGACATCACCACCGAAGGCCTGGTAACTTTGACCTTAGGAGCGGGTGCAGACAACCTGTGGCTCAGGAGGATGCCAAAACCTGGGTGACTGTGTTGCTTCTTCCGCTGGACGTCCCTTTTCCCACACTTACCCCGCCCCTTTTAAGTTGACTGACATGTGTACCCTTCTGTTGACAATGCCACCCGACTTCTTCCCTTTGTGGCCCAAAAGCTGAATTACACGCGTTTTCAAATTACAGGACCCTCTTCGTCCCCCAACAAATTGGGTGACATTAACCGTTACTGGTGCACCACACTGATAGATGGCTCTAGGATAGGCCCTTGGGCACGAGCTGACTTATTCTGGTGTTGTGAGGAGCACAGATTGTACATTAGAATCCCGACGTCAGCCGTTGGGCTTTGTGCTATGGTTAGACTGGTGACCCCAGTCACCAAATTAACACCCCTTGGAACTCCTGTTTCAGCGGCCTCTCTAACTCCCCGCCGCCATTGAGACTAACCAACCTGACTCGTGACACAGTTGAGGGACTTGCTGAAAAACCTCCCTCGAGACCATCCAGAACCGCACAGCCCCTTGTGCTAAGTGTCACTAAAGGGGGTCTAAAGGGGGCGGTATAGCTCGGTTGGTAGAGCGGCCGTGTCAGCAACTTGAGGGTTGCAGGTTCGATCCCCGCTTCCGCCATCCTAGTCACTGCTGTTGTGTCCTTGGGCAAGACACTTTACCCACCTGCTCCCAGTGCCACCCACACTGGTTTAAATGTAACTTAGATATTGGGTTTCACAATGTAAAGCGCTTTGAGTCACTTGAGAAAAAGCGCTATATAAATGTAATTCATTTCAAAAATTCAAGTCTAGCAAAGTGGTAACTTTAAGACTTTAATGTGGGGCGTGCTTTATAAGTTTTGTACAAGTAATAAAGATCTTATTAGAAGATCTTAAAGGGGGACTTGTTGGAAGTAGATCAGAATCATATCCATATTTAAGTGTTACTTCTTTCTAAACTCCTATAGTCATATAAAGAATAGCTAGTATGCTTCCTTCTTTTGAGTCTCATAGTAAGGTGTTGGCCTTCTAGATTGGAATGTGTCAGAGTAGAGATAACTCGGAGTAGTCTAAACAAAGGGAGTGGGGGCGAGGGACAGAGGGAAGATCACGGGACTTCCGGGGGTTTGAGGGGAGACCGAGCTAGACCGGGCGAGGGAACGGGGGTGTGCTAGATTGGTCTCACGCTTGTCCTCTAAGCTTGGAGAATAAACCACAAAATACCAATTACTGCCTGTTGATGGAATATAAACATCAGCGTATTGCCATAAAAAGAATCTAGGAGAGACTAGCAATTTGAATTCCCCATTGGAGGAACGCTGGTCAACCGTGTAACCGTGTAATAGACCATGTGGCTCTCCTATTGGACTTTTCACTCACAACTTCATATGGCCCCATTGTATTAGACCATGTGGCTCTCCTATTGGACTTTTCACTCACCTCAAAACTCACCAATAGAAGAAGAAAATGTCATCATCGGACACCATGGACTACCATAAGCAAGTAAGTGTGTGTGTGTGTGTGTGTGTGTGTGTGTGTGTGTGTGTGTGTGTGTGTGTGTGTGTGTGTGTGTGTGTGTGTGTGTGTGTGTGTGTGTGTGTGTGTGTGTGTGTGTGTGTGTGTGTGTGTGTGTGTGTGTGTGTGTGTGTGTGTGTGTGAGTGAGTGATTATAGAGGCACTTTAGTGTTATTAATATTAAAGCCACTCCATTTTATTCAGGATGTCTGCCTGACACTCTGACAGCACTTTGCTACCACCTGTGTGTGTGTGTGTGTGTGTGTGTGTGTGTGTGTGTGTGTGTGTGTGTGTGTGTGTGTGTGTGTGTGTGTGTGTGTGTGTGTGTGTGTGTGTGTGTGTGTGTGTGTGTGTGTGTGTGTGTGTGTGTGTGTGTGTGTGTGTGTGTGACAGTAAGTGTGTCACACACAGTTTAGCATTAATGTGAGGAACAAAGCATATTTCTAGTCCATTAGCGACATCATCGTCTTTTTATTCCTAAATGTTTGATGACCTTTGACCTTCATCACTCAACTTTTAATAAAGGTGACATCATCAAATATTTACTACTTTTTATTTATTTATTCTACTTTGTACTTCAAATACATTCTACTTATTACTTCTAATATGTTATATGTATTACTTTAAATATATTCTACTTATTATTTTTAATATATTCTACTTATTACTTCTAATATATTCTACTTATTACTTTAAATATATTCTACTTATTACTTCTAATATATTCTACTTATTACTTTAAATATATTGTACTTATTACTTCTAATATATTCTACTTATTCTTAATATATTCTACTTATTACATCAAATATATTCTACTTATTATTTTTAATATATTCTACTTATTACTTCTAATATATTTTACTTATTACTTCAAATATATTCTACTTATCACTTTTAATATATTCTACTTATTACTTCAAATATATTCTACTTATTACTTCTAATATATTCTACTTATTATTCTTAATATATTCTACTTATTACTTCAAATATATTCTACTTATTACTTCTAATATATTCTACTTATTATTCTTAATATATTCTACTTATTACTTCAAATATATTCTACTTATTATTTTTAATATATTCTACTTATTACTTCTAATATATTCTACTTATTACTTTAATATTATTCTACTTATTGCTTCTAATATATTCTACTTATTACTTCTAATATATTCTACTTATTACTTCTAATATATTGTACTTAATACTTTAAATATATTCTACTTATTACTTCTAATATATTCTACTTATTACTTCTAATATATTCTACTTATTACTTTAAATATATTCTACTTGAAATTCTGCTGAAATGATTTTGTGTTCTTTGACAAAAGTTTGATCACTAAGTTTCAATCTTGCAATTATTTCTCATGAAGATTCACAAACAATAAATCTTAGCTGTCATTCATACATTCATACATTCATTCATTCATTCATTCATGCATTTGTTTGTTCATTTATTCATGCATTCATTCATTCATTCATTCATTCATTCATTAGTTTGTTGTTTGTTGGTTCATTCATTCATGCATTCACTGATTCATTAACTTATTTTCATTCGCTCCTTTGTGTATTAATACATTCACTTCGTTTTATCCATTCATATATTTTGATTCATTCTTTGATATTTTTTTCATCCACTCATTCATTCATTCATGTATTCACTTATCCATGTATTCATTCACACAATATTTAATGTAATGGTTTATTTGCTTTTTGGAACATTAATTAATTAATTTCCATTCTTTCATCCATTCATTCAAGAAGAGGTGTGTGTGATCACAATGGTGTTGCATCATCAACATGGATGTGTGGAATGAAGGTTTGTCTTCACTTCTTCTTACACTTCAAATGTCCAGCATGGCGTCTTCATGTGATGCAGATTTATCTGTAGTACTTGTGTTGTTGTTGTTATTATTATCATTGTTATTATTGTTATTATTATTGTTATTATTATTGTTATTATTTATTTATTTATTATTATTATTATTACTATTATTATTACTATTATTATTGTTATTGTTATTGTTATTGTTATTATTATTATTATTATTATTATTATTATTATTATTATCATTATTATTATTATTATAATTGTTGTTGCTGTTATTAATTATTATCAGTATTATTATTATCCTAATTATTATTTCTATTATTGTTATTATTAATACCATTATTGTTGTTATTATTATTTTTATTATTATTATCATTATTGTTATTATTATTATTATTATTATTATTACCATTATTATTGTTATAATTATTATTACTTACTATCAGTATTATTATTATCTGTATTATTATTATTATTATTGTTATTATTAATATCATTATTGTTGTTATTATTATTATTATTATTATTATTATTATTATTATTATTATTATTATTATTGTTATTGCTATTATTATTGTGGTGCTTACAGCACAATAATTGTAGTACATGTTGGGGTGGTATATAATAAACATGCTGGGGTGGTATATAATAAACATGTTTGGGGTGGTATATAATAAACATGATGGGGTGGTATATAATAAACATGCTGTGGTGGTATATAATAAACATGATGGGGTGGTATATAATAAACATGCTGGGGTGGTATATAATAAACATGTTTGGGGTGGTATATAATAAACATGATGGGGTGGTATATAATAAACATGCTGTGGTGGTATATAATAAACATGATGGGGTGGTATATAATAAACATGATGGGGTGGTATATAATAAACACGCTGGTTTGGTAAACAACTGATGTTTTTAAACAGTTTCCGTTAAGTGGGCAGTTAAGTGTTTGTCTGCAATTGCAGCTATCTGTGGCATTAGAGTTGTTAGCGATTGCTTGTCTGTGAGTGCTCAGACTCTTTGTTGTGTGAGTCAATGTTTGTTTAATATTCATCATGTAGCTGTAGCTAACTTTCAAACTTTGAAGGCTTTTTTCTTGACCTAACGTATATTTTCAACCCCGGTATTGAGCACTGTATTACAGAAACCTCAACTATATATATATTTATATATATATATATATATATATATATATATATATATATATATATATATATATATATATATATATATATATATATATATATATATATATATATATATATATATATATATATATATATATATATATATATATATATATATATATATATATATATATATACATATATATATATATATATATATATATATATATATATATATATATATATATATATATATATATATATATTTATATTTATATATATATATATATATATATATATATATATATATATATATATATATATATATATATATATATATATATATATATATATATATATATATATATATATATACATAATTGTTTGTCTTCTTTTCAACCAAAGACTACATACATTCTTTTTTATTCACCAAAGACTATCTAGACCTCAGTGTGTGTGTGTGTGTGTGCGTGTGTGTGTGTGTGTTTCTGTGTGTGTGTGTGTATGTGCGTGTGTGTGTGTGTGTGTGTGTGTGTGTGTGTGTGTGTGTGTGTGTGTGTGTGTGTGTGTGTGTGTGTGTGTGTGTGTGTGTGTGTGTGTGTGTGTGTGTGTGTGTGTGTGTTAGAGAGATGCCATTGTTTGGCCTCTGGAGGTTTCATTAAGGTCCAGTCAGTGTCCAGAGGTAAAAAGTCATTCATCTCCCCTGTTGGGACGTGGCAGTTCTCACACACACACACACACACACACACACACACACACACACACACACACACACACACACACACACGCACATACACACACACACACAGAAACACACACACACACACACACACGCACACACACACACACACACACACACACACACACACTGAGGTCTAGATTTACTAAGATCCAATTACTTGGCGCTAAACAGTGTGTACAAAGTATAAAATAGATTAGATTAGATTAGATTAGATTAGATTAGATAGTACTGTATTGATCCCCAAGGGGAAATTACATTTTCAATAGTGTGTACTATTAGTGTGTACAAAGTATAGTGTGTACTATTAGTGTGTACAAAGTATAAAACAGTGTGTACATTAGTGTGTACAAAGTATTAAATAGTGTGTACTATTAGTGTGTACAAAGTATAGTGTGTACTATTAGTGTGTACAAAGTATATTGTGTACTATTAGTGTGTACAAAGTATAAAATAGTGTGTACTATTAGTGTGTACAAAGTATAGTGTGTACTATTAGTGTGTACAATGTATAAAATAGCGTGTACTATTAGTGTGTACAAAGTATAAAATAGTGTGTACTATTAGTGTGTACAATGTATAAAATAGTGTGTACTATTAGTGTGTACAAAGTATAAAATAGTGTGTACTATTATTGTGTACAAAGTAGATAACAGTGTGTACATTAGTGTGTACAAAGTATAAAATAGTGTGTACTATTATTGTGTACAAAGTAGATAACAGTGTGTACATTAGTGTGTACAAAGTATAAAATAGTGTGTACTATTATTGTGTACAAAGTAGATAACAGTGTGTACATTAGTGTGTACAAAGTATAAAACAGTGTGTACTATTATTGTGTACAAAGTATAAAACAGTGTGTACATTAGTGTGCACAAAGTATTAAATAGTGTGTACATTAGTGTGTACAAAGTATTAAATAGTGTGTACTATTAGTGTGTACAAAGTATTAAATAGTGTGTACTATTATTGTGTACAAAGTATAAAACAGTGTGTACATTAGTGTGTACAAAGTATTAAATAGTGTGTACTATTAGTGTGTACAAAGTTTATAATACATACCTTATTATATATAATATATACCTTATTACATATATATAATAAATATAATATATATAATATATATGATGTATAGCTTATTACATATATATAATAAATATAATATATATAATATATATGATATATAGCTTATTACATATATTTAATAAATATAATAAATATACTATATATGATATATAGCTTAATACATATATATAATAAATATAATATATATAATATATATAATATATAGCTTATTACATAAATATAATAAATATAATATATATGATATATATGATATATAGCTTATTACATATATATAATAACTTGTTTTATTGATTTAAAGAACAAAAAACGACATCAAATTCCAGTAAAGTTAAAAAATATGAAATGTTTGAAGGGTGCCTGACATATATGACATATGCTAATATTAATAATAATAATACTAATGATACTAGTGATACTAGTGATAATGTTACTGTGGGACGTTGACTAAAATGTTTGCTGGCCAAGAGCGTCCCCTGGCGGTCATGTTTGGTACAGCAAGATGACAAAAAGAATAAGGAAGGAAAGAAGAGAAGGAGACAAGTTAGGATGCATGAAGGAAACAAGGAAATATGATTGACAACATGTTGTTTCATGTGGTGAAAAGAAGAATATAAAATATTTTGACCGACTTTGACAGACAGAATGAAAGTCAAGTCATTAGTGCAGGAAAATATTGATATTAAAGTGAAACATGTTCAAGTACATTTAATCAATTATTGTTGATGTTGGATTGTAACATGTTCTATTTGCCATGCTCATATACAACACATATTAATAATAATAATAATATACAAAGTAGAAAAGCAGTGAAGTTGTGTAAATGTTCAATAAAAAGACAATACAACAACTTCTATTCAATAGAATCGACTGCAAAGATATTTCATGTTCACACTCAAAAACTTTGCAAATATTAGCTCATTTGGAATTTGATGGCTGCAACATGTTGCAAAAAAGCTGGCACAAGTGGCAAAAAAGAGTGAGAAAGTAGAGGGATGCTCATCAAACACTTATTTGGAACATCCCACAGGTGAACAGGCTAATTGGGAACAGGTGGGTGCCATGATTGGGTATAAAAGTAGATTCCATGAAATGCTCAGTCATTCACAAACAAGGACGGGGCGAGGGTCACCACTTTGTCAACAAATGCCTGAGCAAATTGTTGAACAGTTTAAGAACAACCTTTCTCAAGCAGCTATTGCAAGGAATTTAGGGATTTCACCATCTACGCTCCGTAATATCATCAAAAGACGACTCCGAAGGGAAGAAGCGATAGAAAATGGATGGATGGATGGATGGATGGATGGATGGATGGATGGATGGATGGATGGGGAGTAATCACTGCACGTAAGCCATGATATTACACACCATGGATCCCTCAGGCATCAAAAAGCCACATCAGTGTGTAAAGGATATCACCACATGGGCTCAGGAAGACTTCAGAAAACCACTGTCAGTAACTACAGTTGGTCGCTACATCTGTAAGTGCAAGTTAAAACTCTAATATGTAAAGCCAAAGCCATTTATCAACAACACCCAGAAATGCTTCGCTTGTTAAATATGGATTATTTTATGTTGTATGTAAATATATTTGTCATGAGTTATTTTGCAGTACATGTATTTGTGTCATCAGCCTGACTTTGTGATTAAAACATGATTGACTGTCAGTAGGCTCAATAAGTAAATATAAGTAGGTTGAATAAGTAAATATAAGTATGTTGAATAAGTAAATATAAGTATGTTGAATAAGTAAATATAAGTATGCTCAATAAGTAAATATAAGTATGTTGAATAAGTAAATATACGTATGTTGAATAAGTAAATATAAGTATGCTCAATAAGTAAATATAAGTATGTTGAATAAGTAAATATAAGTATGTTGAATAAGTAAATATAAGTATGTTGAATAAGTAAATATAAGTAGGTTGAATAAGTAAATATAAGTACGTTGAATAAGTAAATATAAGTAGGTTGAATAAGTAAATATAAGTATGTTGAATAAGTAAATATAAGTATGTTGAATAAGTAAATATAATTATGTTGAATATGTAAATATAAGTATGTTGAATAAGTAAATATAAGTATGTTGAATAAGTAAATATAAGTATGCTCAATAAGTAAATATAAGTATGTTGAATAAGTAAGTATAAGTAGGTTGAATAAGTAAATATAAGTATGTTGAATAAGTAAATATAAGTAGGTTGAATAAGTAAATATAAGTATGCTCAATAAGTAAATATAAGTATGTTGAATAAGTAAATATAAGTATGTTGAATAAGTAAATATAAGTATGCTCAATAAGTAAATATAAGTATGTTGAATAAGTAAATATACGTATGTTGAATAAGTAAATATAAGTATGCTCAATAAGTAAATATAAGTATGTTGAATAAGTAAATATAAGTAGGTTGAATAAGTAAATATAAGTACGTTGAATAAGTAAATATAAGTAGGTTGAATAAGTAAATATAAGTATGTTGAATAAGTAAATATAAGTATGTTGAATAAGTAAATATAATTATGTTGAATATGTAAATATAAGTATGTTGAATAAGTAAATATAAGTATGTTTAATAAGTAAATATAAGTATGCTCAATAAGTAAATATAAGTATGTTGAATAAGTAAGTATAAGTAGGTTGAATAAGTAAATATAAGTATGTTGAATAAGTAAATATAAGTAGGTTGAATAAGTAAATATAAGTATGCTCAATAAGTAAATATAAGTATGTTGAATAAGTAAATATAAGTATGTTGAATAAGTAAATATAAGTATGCTCAATAAGTAAATATAAGTATGTTGAATAAGTAAATATAAGTATGTTGAATAAGTAAATATAAGTAGGTTGAATAAGTAAATATAATTATGTTGAATATGTAAATATAAGTATGTTGAATAAGTAAATATAAGTATGTTGAATAAGTAAATATAAGTATGTTGAATAAGTAAATATAAGTATGTTGAATAAGTAAATATAAGTATGTTGAATAAGTAAATATAAGTAGGTTGAATAAGTAAGTATAAGTATGTTGAATGAGTAAATATAAGTATGTTGAATAAGTAAATATAAGTATGTTGAATAAGTAAATATAAGTAGGTTGAATAAGTAAATATAAGTATGTTAAATAAGTTAATATAAGTATGTTGAATAAGTAAATATAAGTATGTTGAATAAGTAAATATAAGTATGTTTAATAAGTAAATATAAGTATGTTGAATAAGTAAATATAAGTATGTTGAATAAGTAAATATAAGTATGTTGAATAAGTAAATATAAGTAGGTTGAATAAGTAAATATAAGTATGTTGAATAAGTAAATATAAGTATGTTGAATAAGTAAAAATAAGTATGTTGAATAAGTAAATATAAGTATGTTGAATAAGTAAATATAAGTATGTTGAATAAGTAAATATAAGTATGTTGAATAAGTAAATATAAGTATGTTGAATAAGTAAAAATAAGTATGTTTAATAAGTAAATATAAGTATGTTGAATAAGTAAAAATAAGTATGTTGAATAAGTAAATATAAGTATGTTGAATAAGTAAACATAAGTATGTTGAATAAGTAAAAATAAGTATGTTGAATAAGTAAATATAAGTATGTTGAATAAGTAAATATAAGTATGTTGAATAAGTAAATATAAGTATGTTGAATAAGTAAATATAAGTATGTTGAATAAGACTACTGTTCTTTACTGTACATAATGTACTAAATACATTTAGAGAGACAAGTGTATGATTAACATTGAACACCTCCTAAATATAACATGATAATAATAATAATAATATTTCATTATAAAATGTTGAATATTTCACACTTTCTTTCATTTCATGTGCAAACTTTCCAGTTGTGGAATTTAGAATTATTTCAAAGAAAGAATTAAAAATGACAACTTATGTACAAACACATGAATATTGTAGGTCACGTGTTAATAAATGACGTCAATTCTAGCAGGTCAGTGCTGCCATCTGGTGGCCACAATCAGAACTGCAACCAAAGGAACTTCTAATAAAAGTCTCAATCAATCAATCAATCAATCAATCAATCTTTTTATTGGATCATTTATTGTTGTAATGACTTTCAGGAGAAATACTTGTTAGTCTTTTTGGTACAACTTTACTAATATCATAACTTATCACATCTACTAATAATAATATGTCTATATATATATAAATGTTAATATATCTAACATTCTTCTGTGAGTCACTATATGCTCACATGCAATAAACATTCCATGTTGTTATTTTACTTTTTTATCTTCTTGAATTTCATTACATTTTGTTAACATTTTAAATTAGTTTTATTTTTATACTTCCATAAATCCTCATTATGGTCGCGAGGAAATGACATTTTTAAATATTTGTATCCAGCCTCAACATGACGTCATGGGAAACTATATGAACTTGGCTGAAGGTGTAATTGCACATATATGCCACAAGAGGGCAGTGTGTGTGTGTGTGTGTGTTATCGCAGCACCGTAATGTGTTTTCATCACCGTAATAACGTCCATAAAGACGCAACAATATCGCTGCTTGTGTTCATGTGCCGACCACAGTCCAGTTGCGTTTCTGTTCCATGCTTTACTGTCATTGCTGTCGTGACGCGTGTTCACGCAGCGTGGGGAGTTGTGTCTTTTCCGAGTGACACGTGAAGGCGTCTTTGGTCACCTGACCCGAACTTCGCGTCACGTGACCCAGGTTTCCAGCCTCGCCATTTTGCAATGTGGCGCCACAGAGGCCACTTTTGGACGAGGGCCGAATAAAAGCCGCTGAAAGTGTTGGATGATTCCACGCGGTGAGTAAGAAATGTGTTTAGACCAGCCCGCCTTTTTTTTATTTGGCCTGACTTATCCAGCAGGAAGACGCGCGCGTCGAAGGAAGGAGCTAACATGCTAACTGTGATGCTAGCAGCGTGTCTGCAAACTTCGTCCTTTCACTTCCGGCGCCCTCTTTTAAAACTGCACAGCTTCATGTGGAAGTTATAATTACATGTGGAAGTTATAATTACATGTGGAAGTTGTCATTAAATGTGGAAGTTATAATTCCATGTGGAAGTTGTCATTAAATGTGGAAGTTATAATTACATGTGGAAGTTATAATTACATGTGGAAGTTATAATTACATGTGGAAGTTATAATTACATGTGGAAGTTGTCATTAAATGTGGAAGTTATAATTACATGTGGAAGTTGTCATTAAATGTGGAAGTTATAATTCCATGTGGAAGTTATAATTCCATGTGGAAGTTATAATTCCATGTGGAAGTTATAATTCCATGTGGAAGTTATAATTACATGTGGAAGTTGTCATTAAATGTGGAAGTTATAATTCCATGTGGAAGTTGTCATTAAATGTGGAAGTTATAATTCCATGTGGAAGTTATAATTCCATGTGGAAGTTATAATTACATGTGGAAGTTATAATTACATGTGGAAGTTGTCATTAAATGTGGAAGTTATAATTCCATGTGGAAGTTGTCATTAAATGTGGAAGTTATAATTCCATGTGGAAGTTGTCCCTCAGGAAGAAGTAACATAATATAACTTCCACATGTGTGCGGCCATGCAGAGCGGAAGTGGTCAAAAGAGGAAGAAGATTTGTGGTTAGAAAGTCAAAGATGAAAGTCTTGTCTTATTTATCCACCCTGCTGTATCACTATCACTGCTGTATTACTATCACTGCTGTATCACTATCACTGCTTCATCACTATCACTTCTTTATCACTATCACTTCTTTATCACTATCACCTCTTTATCACTATCACTTCTTTATCACTATCACTGCTGTATCAGTATCACTGCTTCATCACTATCACTGTTTCATCAGTATCGCCGCTTCATTACTATCACTGCTTTATCAGTATCACCACTGTTCCTAATAGTCTGTCCCAGGGTCAAACTGCTGCATGAAGATCATGTGAAGTTCATTCTTAGTGTAAAAAGAAGTGAAAGGCCTACTGAAATGACATTTTTTTAAATTTAAACGGGAATAGCAGATCCATGCTATGTGTCATATTTGATCATTTCGCGATATTGCCATATTTTTGCTGAAAGGATTTAGTAGAGAAAATCGACGATAAAGTTCGCAACTTTTGCTCGCTGATAAAAAAAAAAGCCTTGCCTGTAGCGGAAGTAGCGTGACGTCACAGGAGCTAGTATTCCTCACAATTCCCCGTTGTTTACAATGGAGCGAGAGAGATTCGGACCGAGAAAGTGACGATTACCCCATTAATTTGAGCCAGGATGAAAGATTCGTAGACGAGGAACGTTACAGTGAAGGACTAGAGTGCAGTGCAGGACGTATCTTTTTTCGCTCTGACCGTAACTTAGGTACAAGCTGGCTCATTGGATTCCACACTCTCCTTTTTTTATTGTGGATCACGGATTTGTATTTTAAACCACCTGGGATACTATATCCTCTTGAAAATGAGAGTCCAGAACGCCAAATGGACATTCAGTGCCTTTTATCTCCACGACAATACATCGGCGAAATGCTTTAGCTACGAGCTAACGTAAAAAAATAAACCCCTGACTGGAAGGATAGATAGAAAATCAACAATACTATTAAACCGTGGACATGTAACTACACGGTTAATGCTTTCCAGCCTGGCGAAGGTTAACAATGCTGTTGCTAACGACGCCATTTTAGCTACCTTAGCAACTTAGCAACGGGACCTCACAGAGCTATGCTAAAAACATTAGCTCTCCACCTACGCCAGCCAGCCCTCATCTACTCATCAACACCCGTGCTCACCTGCGTTTCAGCGATCGGCAGAAGGACGAAGGACTTCACCCGATGCGTTTGGCGGCCCGGAGACGTAGGAAGTCAAGGTGAGGTCGGCGGCTAGCGCGGCTAGCGCTCCAACAAAGTCCTCCTGGTTGTGTTGCTGTAGTCCGCTGCTAATACACTGATCCCACCTACAACTGTCTTCTTTGCAGCCTTCATTGTTCATTAAACAAATTGCAAAAGATGTCCAGAATACTGTGGACGCATACGTCATCATACCGCGACGTTTCAGCTGGATATTTCCCGGGAAGTTTTAAATGTCACTTTATAAGTTAACCCGGCCGTATTGGCATGTGTTGCAATGTTAAGATTTCATCATTGATATATAAACTATCAGACTGCGTGGTCGCTAGTAGTGGCTTTCAATACTATTAAACCATGAACATGTAAATACACGATTAATAATATTCCGCTTGGCGAAGCTAAAAAAAACAGAAGCTAACCTAGCTGCGTAGCCAACGCGGTAGCATAGCAGTCTCAAATGCAGATAGAAACTAAATTTAAAAAAAACCTGACTGGATGGATAGACAGAAGATCAATAATACTATTAAACCATGAACATGTAAATACACGATTAATAATATTCCGCTTGGCGAAGCTAAAAAAACAGAAGCTAACCTAGCTGCGTAGCTAACTTAGATGCGGCGGCGGGCGTTGTACGCTTTTGACGACACCCCGGCCGCCATCAGAGTCGGCAAGAAACATATATTTCCCCAAAGTTACGTACGTGACATGCACATATCGACACGCACGTACGGGCAAGCGATCAAATGTTTGGAAGTCAAAGCTGTACTCACCGTAGTGCGTCTGCTATCCTGCTCAAAACACAACACAACCTCCTGGTGTTGGTGTTGCTGTAGTCCGCCGCTCCACCGATCGCACCTACAACTTTCTTCTTTGCAGTCTCCATTGTCCATTAAACAAATTGCTCAATCGCTTTATTAACAAGCGGTAACTGGTTGTAGTTCAAAAAGTAACGCACACACATACACGAGCTGCTGTTAGCCACAACTCACGCTCACACACACTCAAGTTCTCCGCCAACTCACTCGCGCATGCGCGTTCCCCAAACCCTTAAAGACACAGTACACTAATGCAAATATCACAGATATTACAGTATTGTACTTAGCCGCTAATACACCGATCGCACCTACAACTTTCTTCTTTGCAGTCTCCATTGTTCATTAAACAAATTGCAAAAGATTCACCAACACAGATGTCCACAATACTGTGGAATTTTGTCCAAGAAAACAAGAGACTTTTCTATCGGGTCCGATGGGGTCCAACCACTTCTGTTGCTTTTGTGACGTCACGCGCATAAATCATATCCAAAGGAGTTTTTCAAGCGGAAGTGTGGCGGGAATTTTAAAATGTCACTTTATAAGTTAACCCGGCCGTATTGGCATGTGTTGCAATGTTAAGATGTCATCATTGATATATAAACTATCAGACTGCGTGCTCGCTAGTAGTGGCTTTCAGTAGGCCTTGAAGCTTTTTTTAAAAATGCTACAACTTCAAAACAAACCACTTTTTAAGTGACAAATATGTGTGGTTTATTAAAACATATTTTTGAAACTGTTTCATTTAATATATATTGTAACAAATGTTATAATTCACTCAGTGTTTTTTTTAAAGGCCTACTGAAAGCCACTACTAGCGACTAGGGATGATGTTTGATAAGGAATTATCGAGTTCCAGCCTATTATCAAATCCTCTTATCGAACCCATTCCTTATCGATTCTCTTATGGAGTCCAGATAGGTTGTTGTATATGGAAAAAAACACACAATGATTGGTTTAATAAAAGCTCACTGTTATTATATAATAAAAAAATAAAATCTAATAAATAAATACATATTGACTGTTACCCACCTAAAAAAAATAAAATAAAAAAAATATTGACTGTTGTTACCCAAAGTATATTAAGTGGGATTTTTCATAAAAACAAATATATACAGTAACACAAAAACAAGCTGTCTCTATGATCACTATAGGTGTATAAATAATAATATAGTGTTAAATAAAATCATTCCCTTGGGCACAAAACTGAAAATAATACAGCTCTCCAAAAAGTGCACTTCTGCTGCTATTGGAACATAACTGTTTGTTATGATGCTTTGACATTTTTGCACTTTATTTCTTTATTGAAAGAAAATTCTATGAAGAGAAAAGTTGTTTGTAAATGTGGTTACAATGCTAAAAAATGAAAAGTTAAAGCTAAAAAAAGAAATACACTTTATTGAGTTAACATTATTTCTTTATAGGGGTAAAAATGTTATGAGCTAGAGAATATAACAACTACACTACCCAGCATGCAACGGGAGTTACGAGCATGCGCGGTAGCCCCGAAAAGTGTTGCATGTTGCCACGCTGTGAAAGTAAACGTCAAGAAGTCAGCCAACACGCCTCGTCTGCATTATTTATAATTAGACAGACAACACATGTACTGTGTGATTTTGTAACGTTTACAAGGAAAGAAAAACAAAAGTTAAAAAAGGGAGATATGTTGTATATATATGTATGTGCTGCGGTGTTGTATATATATGTATGTGCTGCGGTGTTGTATATATATATGTATGTGCTGCAGTGTTGTATATATATGTATGTGCTGCGGTGTTGTATATATATGTATGTGCTGCGGTGTTGTATATATATGTATGTGCTGCGGTGTTGTATATATATGTATGTGCTGCGGTGTTGTGTATATATATGTATGTGCTGCGGTGTTGTATATATATGTATGTGCTGCGGTGTTGTATGTATATGTATGTGCTGCAGTGTTGTATATATATGTATGTGCTGCAGTGTTGTATATATATGTATGTGCTGCAGTGTTGTATATATATGTATGTGCTGCGGTGTTGTATATATATGTATGTGCTGCGGTGTTGTATATATATGTATGTGCTGCGGTGTTGTATATATATGTATGTGCTGCAGTGTTGTATATATATGTATGTGCTGCAGTGTTGTATATATATGTATGTGCTGCGGTGTTGTATATATATGTATGTGCTGCGGTGTTGTATATATATGTATGTGCTGCGGTGTTGTATATATATATATGTATGTGCTGCAGTGTTGTATATATATATATGTATGTGCTGCAGTGTTGTATATATATATATGTATGTGCTGCGGTGTTGTATATATATATATGTATGTGGTGCGGTGTTGTATATATATGTATGTGCTGCGGTGTTGTATATATATGTATGTGCTGCGGTGTTGTATATATATGTATGTGCTGCAGTGTTGTATATATATGTATGTGCTGCAGTGTTGTATATATATGTATGTGATGCAGTGTTGTATATATATGTATGTGCTGCAGTGTTGTATATATATGTATGTGCTGCGGTGTTGTATATATATGTATGTGCTGCGGTGTTGTATATATATGTATGTGCTGCAGTGTTGTATATATATGTATGTGCTGCGGTGTTGTATATATATGTATGTGCTGCGGTGTTGTATATATATGTATGTGCTGCAGTGTTGTATATATATGTATGTGCTGCGGTGTTGTATATATATATGTATGTGCTGCGGTGTTGTATATATATGTATGTGCTGCAGTGTTGTATATATATATATGTATGTATGTGCTGCAGTGTTGTATATATATGTATGTGCTGCGGTTGTTTGAAGAAGGTTGTGACAGCTGCCGTAAAGGAGGTGCGTTGCTAGCCTGGTTGCTATGTTTCCGGTTGGTGGTAAAAGTGTTGGTCATGTGTTTGTAGTCTGCTCAAATCTCTCAGTAAAGTTATTCGATGGATGATAGCTTTTGTTTTGAACTTTATTACACCTTGGAGCGCTTTTTCCCGTCCATTGTTTTCCTGCTTTCGCTATCTGCGCCTAATGACTGAGCTACGTGACGTCATTTCTTGTGATGTCACACGGAGCATTTCTGGTCAGGACGGGATTCGAATAAAGAATCAACTCTTTTCCTTTACTATAGTGGTCTCGATAACGGGTACCGGTTCTCAAAAAGGGATCCGAGTCCGAGGACTCGGTTCTTTTCTTATCACACAACCGGGAAAACCGGTTTCGAGTATCATCCCTACTAGCGAGCACGCAGTCTGATAGTTTATATATCAATGATGACATCTTAACATTGCAACACATGCCAATACGGCCGGGTTAACTTATAAAGTGACATTTTAAGTTTCCCGCTAAACTTCCGGTTGAAAAGGTCTATGTATGATGACGTATGTGTGATGACGTATGTATGATGACGTATGTATGATGACGTATGTGTGATGACGTATGTGTGATGGCGTATGTGTGATGACGTATGTGTGATGACGTATGTGCGATGACGTATGTGCGATGACGTATGTGCGATGACGTATGTGCGATGAAGTATGTGCGATGACGTATGTGCGATGACGTATGTGCGATGACGTATGTGCGATGACGTATGTGCGATGACGTATGTGCGATGACGTATGTGCGATGACGTATGTGCGATGACGTATGTGCGATGACGTATGTGCGACGACGTATGTGCGACGACGTATGAGCGACGACGTATGCGCGTGACGTCAATGGTTGAAACAGAAGTATTAGTACACCATTGTATCGCAATACAAAAGCTCTGTTTTCATCTCATAATTCCACAGTATTGTGGACATCTGTGTTGGTGAATCTTATGCAATTTGTTTAATGAAAAATGGAGACTGCAAAGAAGAAAGCTGTAGGTGGGATCGGTGTATTAGCGGCTGGCTGCAGCAACACAACCAGGAGGACTTTGACTTGGATAGCAGACGCGCTACCGTGGGTACAGCTTTGGCTTCCAAACATTTGATCGCTTGCCCGTACGTGCGTGGCGCTATGTGCATGTCACGTGCGTAACTTTGGGGAAATATATGCTTCTTGCCGACTCTGATGGCGGCCGTGGTGTCGTCGAGAGCTACAATGCCCGTCTCCGGGCCGCCGACCGCACCGATCATCGTGGTGAAGTCCTTCGTCGCACCGTCGGTCGCTGGAACGCAGGTGAGCACGGGTGTTGATGAGCAGATGAGGGCTGGCGTAGGTGGAGAGCTAATGTTTTTAGCATAGCTCTGTCGAGGTCCCGTAGCTAAGTTAGCTTCAATGGCGTCGTTAGCAACAGCATTGCTAGGCTTCGCCAGGCTGGAAAGCATTAACCGTGTAGTTACAGATCCAGAGTTTGGTAGTGTCGTTGATCTTCTGTCTATCCTTCCAGTCAGGGGTTTATTTCTTCTGTTTCTATATGCAGTTACGCACGATGCTATTATGTTAGCTCCGTAGCTAAAGTGCTTCGCCGATGTATTGTCGTGGAGATAAAAGTCACTGTGAATGTCCATTTGGCGTTCCGGACTCTCATTTTCAAGAGGATATAGTATCCCAGGTGGTTTAAAATACAAATCCGTGATCCACAATAGAAAAAGGAGAGAGTGTGGAATCCAATGAGCCAGCTTGTACCTAAGTGACGTTTTTATCAGTGGTCCTCTACCCCCAATCAGGAGAGGAGCTGAGAGATTCAGTAGACTTTACTCGCTGAATGAGTGGCTATCAAGTGCACTTCTTGCTCGTTCAATGCATTTTATTGACAATTTTAGCTTTTTCTGGGACCGCAGGCATCTTTTTAAGGCAGACGGACTTTGCCTGAATAAGATGGGAGTAAAGCTATTCATGAACAACATGTTTCACTTCCTGCATCTTGCATCTATCATCACTGCCAAGGACAAGAGACAAGAGGAGCCACCGAGGAAGGAAGACACAACACAGCCTATCAGGAACGTCGAAGGAGGACCGCCACTGCAAAAGGAGAACGTCGACCATGAGATACACCAGAGCAAAGAGGAGAGGTGTCTATCCTCCTCTACCGCCCCTCCCTCCATTCTGAATGCATGTGAAGATCCCTCCCCCACATCCCCCAAGCCATCCACGTCTCCATCTTTCTCCCTCCCTCAAGTAGACCTTTCTCCCCCCTTCTCCCCCTTGGAGTTCCGGGAGCTACCCCCACTCACGCCCCACCCTACTCAGATTTTTACCCCCCTAGATCATCGCTCACCTCCACCACCCCCTCCACGAAGGCGTGCTCCACAACCCCCCAGCCATACTTCACCTTTCTCACGCCAACCCCTTACACGCCCTCAACGTCCACCTTCAGTAGTTCGTCCCAGCTCTGACGCTGCTCACTCCCCCTCCCCCTTACGGCAAACCCCGCCTCGCCCTGACAGCAGTCCTGAATATCTCTGATACAGAAAAGGGTTCAGCAGTAGACCACATTATCAGCTGGGCCCAAGGTTGCCTACATCAAATCATGGCACCTTCTACATCCCTGTTGTGACTACCAAGAGAGTAAACATTGGGAAACTTAGCCACCCTGCTAACCTAAACAATCTCATTCCTATTATCTCCAAATCAAAGCCAACATCGAAGCCTGTCAATAACACCATCAGGATGGGTCTGCTCAATGTCAGGTCTCTGAATAGCAAATCATTTTTAGTCAATGATTTTATTAGCACTTCTAAACTTGACTTTATGTTTTTAACTGAAACATGGCTGGAACAAAATAACAGTGCAAGCATTCTGATCGAGACAGCACCCCCCAACTATAACTTCATTGATATATGTAGATCGGGGAAAAGAGGTGGAGGGGTTGCTGCTATATTTAAAAACATGTTTCAGGGGAAACAGATGTCACTCGGTGAGTTTACATCATTTGAATACCTGTGTGCTGTGTTGAAATGCTCTCCCAAAATTCTCTTGTTAATTATCTACAGGCCACCTAAATATTCTGCAAATTTTTTTGATGATTTTACTGAACTATTGTCTAGCATCTCCACTGACTTTGACTGCCTGGTTATAACTGGTGATTTTAATTTTCATATTGACGATTTAAATGACAAGGGCGCAAAAGAACTTTTTACTATTTTAGACACATTTGAACTGTCTCAACATGTGAAAGAGGCTACACATTATAAGGGACACACCCTGGACCTGATTATCACAAAAGGTCTCAATGTTTCTGATGTTCTTGTGATTGATCCTTCATTGTCTGATCATTTCTGTGTTTTCTTTAATATTTCTGTAATTCCGGACACACAAACAGAATCAAAGAATGTCAAAAAGCGGTACATAAATGAACATGCTAATGTCCTCTTTAAAAACGCCATCTCCTCACTACCACCTCTAAACCCATGTCATGCTGATGATCTTGTAAGCAACTTTAATTCCAAAATTGTGAATATCATAGATATCATTGCACCTGTTACAGTTAAAACGATTTCTGGCAAGCAAAAGGCACCCTGGAGAAAATCTGCTGCTGTAACAGCCCAGAGAAGAGAGTGCAGGAAGGCTGAACGAATCTGGCGGAATACAAAACTTCATATTCACCATGACATCTATAAAGAGAGCCTCCAGGCCTACAATTTAGTCTTAAAAAGTGCTAGAGAAACATTATTCTCCAATATCATAAACAGCAACACAAATAAGGCCAAAACCCTATTCACAATCGTTGACAGACTGACTAAACCCCCAACACAAATACCAGCCGAACTCCATTCCACGCAGAAATGCAATGACTTTGCATTCTTTTATACTGATAAAATTGAAGGCATCAGACGCACCATCAATATCTCAAGTAAAAAAGTTGGATCACCACCCCATTTAGGCAAAAGTAACACAGCAATGATGGCAAGCTTTAATGCCATAGACTCTAAAACTCTAGTGGAAACGGTGACAGCTCTAAAGTCATCCACCTGCTGCCTTGATGTTTTACCTACCAACTTCTTTAAGAATGTTTTTGACTGCCTATCAACAGACATCTTGCAAATAGTTAATAATTCTATTAAATCGGGCAATTTCCCGAAGGCTTTCAAAACTGCAGTCATTAAACCTCTTCTAAAAAAGCAGAGCCTAGATGCCTCTGTTATCAACAACTACAGACCAATTTCAAATCTACCATTCATAAGTAAAATAATTGAGAAAGTTGTCCTCCAACAACTAAATCACTTCTTGGCTTCTACTGGCTGCCACAACAACTTCCAGTCAGGATTTCGACCTCTTCATAGCACAGAGACGGCCCTTCTTAAAGTTATAAATGACATCCGTCTAAACACAGACTCTGGCAAAACTTCAGTATTAATGCTTTTGGACCTCAGTGCTGCATTTGACACTGTCGACCACTCAATACTTTTGGACAGGTTGGAAAACTGGGTGGGGATCTCAGGCACAGTTTTAAGCTGGTTCAAGTCATATCTACAAGATAGGAACTATTTTGTTTCCATTGGTGACTTTGTATCAGAACCAACCAACGTAACGTGTGGAGTCCCCCAAGGTTCAATCTTGGGGCCGACTTTATTTAACATCTATATGCTCCCACTAGGACAAATCATGCAAAATAATAACATTGACCATCATTGCTATGCCGATGACACCCAAATCTATGTAGCGCTATCACCAAATGACTATCGCCCCATAGATCTTCTGTGCCAGTGCATTGAGCAAGTCAAACACTGGATGTGCCAAAATTTCCTACAACTAAATGAAGATAAAACTGAGATAATTGTTTTTGGTGCTAAAAAAGAAAGGTTTAAAGTCATCCAACACCTTCAATCACTGTCCCTGAAAACCTCAAATAAAGCCAGAAATCTTGGGGTTATTTTAGATTCTGATTTACATTTCGACAGTCACATCAAATCAGTAACAAAATCGGCCTACTATCACCTCAAAAATGTAAAAAGACTTAGAGGGCTCATGTCAGCTCAAGACTTAGAAAAACTTGTACATGCCTTTATTACCAGTAGGCTAGACTATTGTAATGGTCTCCTTGCAGGTCTTCCCAAAAAAACTGTCAGGCAGCTACAGCTTGTTCAGAACGCTGCTGCTAGAGTTCTAACAAAGACCAAAAAATGTGAGCACATTACACCAATTCTTAAATCCTTACATTGGCTCCCTGTACATCAGAGAATAGATTTCAAAATCCTCCTGCTCACATATAAATCACTACATGGTCTAGGGCCCAAGTATATCACTGATATGCTCCCACTATATACGCCCTCTAGATCACTAAGATCTTCTGAGACCAATCTGTTAGCGGTTCCAAGAGTAAACTCAAATCAAGGGAGATCATCATTCAGTCACTATGCAACACATAGCTGGAATAAACTTCCTGAAGATGTCAGACTCTCCCCAACTCTCACTACTTTTAAAACTAGACTGAAGACTTTTATGTTCACCTTAGCTTTCAGCTAAATCTTTTAATCTTTTAACTTTTAACGTCTGCACTGTTTTTATTTTTATTGTCTGCATTTTAATTTTGCTTTTATTTTCTTTCATTTCACTTTGTTGTCTGTGAAGCACTTTGAGTCTGCCTTGTGTATGAAAAGCGCTATACAAATAAAGTTGCCTTGCCTTGCCTAAGTTACGCTCAGAGCGAAAAAAGATGCGTCCTGCACTGCACTCTAGTCCTTCACTCTCACGTTCCTCATCCACGAATCTTTCATCCTGGCTCAAATTAATGGGGTAGTCGTCGCTTTCTCGGTCTGAATCTCTCTCGCTGCTGTTGTAAACAATGGGGAAATGTGAGGAACCTTTCAACCTGTGACGTCACGCTACTTTCGACCTGTGACGTCACGCTACTTTCAACCTGTGACGTCACGCTACTTTCAACCTGTGACGTCACGCTACTTTCAACCTGTGACGTCACGCTACTTTCGACCTGTGACGTCACGCTACTTTCGACCTGTGACGTCACGCTACTTTCAACCTGTGACGTCACGCTACTTTCAACCTGTGACGTCACGCTACTTTCGACCTGTGACGTCACGCTACTTTCAACCTGTGACGTCACGCTACTTTCGACCTGTGACGTCACGCTACTTTCAACCTGTGACGTCACGCTACTTTCAACCTGTGACGTCACGCTACTTTCAACCTGTGACGTCACGCTACTTTCGACCTGTGACGTCACGCTACTTTCAACCTGTGACGTCACGCTACTTTCGACCTGTGACGTCACGCTACTTTCAACCTGTGACGTCACGCTACTTTCAACCTGTGACGTCACGCTACTTTCGACCTGTGACGTCACGCTACTTTCGACCTGTGACGTCACGCTACTTTCGACCTGTGACGTCACGCTACTTTCAACCTGTGACGTCACGCTACTTTCAACCTGTGACGTCACGCTACTTTCGACCTGTGACGTCACGCTACTTTCAACCTGTGACGTCACGCTACTTTCAACCTGTGACGTCACGCTACTTTCAACCTGTGACGTCACGCTACTTTCGACCTGTGACGTCACGCTACTTTCAACCTGTGACGTCACGCTACTTTCAACCTGTGACGTCACGCTACTTTCAACCTGTGACGTCACGCTACTTTCAACCTGTGACGTCACGCTACTTTCAACCTGTGACGTCACGCTACTTTCAACCTGTGACGTCACGCTACTTTCGACCTGTGACGTCACGCTACTTTCGACCTGTGACGTCACGCTACTTTCAACCTGTGACGTCACGCTACTTTCGACCTGTGACGTCACGCTACTTTCGACCTGTGACGTCACGCTACTTTCGACCTGTGACGTCACGCTACTTTCCACCTGTGACGTCACGCTACTTTCAACCTGTGACGTCACGCTACTTTCGACCTGTGACGTCACGCTACTTTCGACCTGTGACGTCACGCTACTTTCAACCTGTGACGTCACGCTACTTTCAACCTGTGACGTCACGCTACTTTCAACCTGTGACGTCACGCTACTTTCAACCTGTGACGTCACGCTACTTTCGACCTGTGACGTCACGCTACTTTCGACCTGTGACGTCACGCTACTTTCAACCTGTGACGTCACGCTACTTTCGACCTGTGACGTCACGCTACTTTCGACCTGTGACGTCACGCTACTTTCGACCTGTGACGTCACGCTACTTTCCACCTGTGACGTCACGCTACTTTCAACCTGTGACGTCACGCTACTTTCAACCTGTGACGTCACGCTACTTTCAACCTGTGACGTCACGCTACTTCCTGTACAGGCAAGGCTTTTTTTATCAGCGACAGAAAGTTGCGAACTTTATCGTGGATGTTCTCTACTAAATCCTTTCAGCAAAAATATGGCAATATCGCCAAATGATCAAGTATGACACATAGAATGGATCTGCTATTCCCGTTTAAATAAGAAAAATGTCATTTCAGTAGGCCTTTAATATATATTGTAACAATTGATATCATTCGCTTAGTGTTTTATTTAATATATAGTGTAATAAAAGTTGTTATATTTGATAAACAATGTTATATTTAATGTAGAGTTTATAAAACACATATTTTATACAAGGTTGAGTGTAAAAGATGTTATAGTTAGAAACATGAATATGTACAGGAAGTGACATGAATATGTACAGGAAGTGACATGAATATGTACAGGAAGTGACATGAATATGTACAGGAAGTGTCACAGTCAAGAGTTGACCTGCATGAGAGGATGTGGTCAAGGTCATGTGTCTGTGTCTTCCTGCCAGGTCATGGAGGACATCAACAAGGTCGCCTCCACGCCGGCTGCGGGTCAGCAGGACGCCGACCCTCCTCCGAGGTCGCAGCACAAACCGGCCGCCAACTCTCTCATCCAAGTCATCGAGAAGCTGAGTAGGATTGTGGAGGAGCGACCTCGCAAGATGGCGCTCCAGGGCGGAGGAGGAGCCTCACCCTGCAAGAAGGCGAAGGTGGACTTTGCGTGCTACCAGTGCAGCCTGTGTCCGTACATGTCCACCACGCTGGCGCTCCTCAAGCAGCACCTGAAGCAGCACGACAAGCAGCACCAGGACCTCATCCTCATGTGCTCCGAGTGCTGCTTCAGCTCCCCGGACCAGGCGCAGCTGGAGGAGCACGTCAGGATGCACCTGGACCCCGCACACGCCAAGGACTCGCCGGCGTGGGACCCTCTGGGCCCGGGCGGGGAGGAGAAGAAGTGGTACAGCTACGAGGACTACGGCTTGTACCGCTGCCTGATCTGCAGCTACGTGTGCAGCCAGCAGCGCATGCTCAAGACGCACGCCTGGAAGCACGCCGGCCTCCTCCACTGCTCCTACCCCGTCTTCGAGGAGGAGGCGGAGCCTCCCGCCAAGCGCGACACCCCCGCGCAGAAGCAAGTGGTCCTCCTCCCGCCGCTGGTGCAGGAAACCATCCTGCACGAGCTCCCGCCGGCCTCCAGGCTGCACACAAGCGCTCCTCTTCCACTCGCCGGCCAGCAGGAGCTTCTGAGTCTGCCCGGCGTGACGCCAGACCAGCACGGCGTGAAAGTCCTGACCCCCGGCAAGCCCGTCATGGAGGTGCACCTGACCACTGAGGCGGAGGCCGACACGTCTTCGGTAACGGACAGCCTGCTGTCGTCGGCGCAGAAGATCATCAACAACGACCCCAACAGCGCCGGACACATGAACGTCATCGTGGAGCGCCTGCCCTCGGCCGAGGACGCCATCATGGCTGCCAGTCCGCTTCTGCTCGCCCCCCATGTGGAAGCTCCCAGCCTGGGGGAGGAGGAGCAACATCCTGGCGGAGAGGAGCTCGCCGGCCACAGACCCTCCTCAGTTCCAAGTAGTGACCCTCCCAGGGATGAGAACGTACCCCCAGCCGCCCGCAAGAGGACGCACTCGGAGTCGCTGCGTCTTCACTCCTTGGCGGCCGAGGTCCTGATCGCCATGCCCATGAGGACCGCCGCCTCCACAACAGCCGGCGCCGGCCAAAAAGTGGCAGAGATGTCCGCAGGTGGACTCGAGCCCTCAGAGGAAACGGAAACCCTGCTGGACACGGACCTTACTCGCAACGTCAAGGACGACGAAAGTCCCGCCTCCAAAGCCGGCATCAGCTTGTCTCTGCTTACCGTCATCGAAAGACTGCGAGAGCGCTCGGACCAGAACGCCACCGACGAGGACATCTTGAAGGAGCTTCAGGACAACGCCCAAATCCACGGCGGCAGCGTGCCGGATCAACTGGCGGCGCCGGCCGACGGAGGCTTGGTGGACTACATCCCGGGTAGCGAGAGGCCGTACCGCTGCCGCCTGTGCCGCTACAGCAGCAACAACAAAGGGTACATCAAGCAGCACCTGCGGGTGCACCGCCAACGCCGACCTTACCAGTGTCCCATCTGTGAGCACGTGTCCTCGGACAGCCAGGACCTGCAGAGTCACATGATGCACCACTGCAAGACCAGGATGTACCAGTGCCCGCACTGCCCTCAAGCCTTCCACTACAAGGTGCCCCTTGGTTACTGTTGCTATGCCCCTTGGTTACTGTTGCTATGTCCTTGGTTACTGTTGCTATGCCCTTTGGTTGCTGTTGCTATGTCCTTGGTTACTGTTGCTGTGCCCCTTGGTTACTGTTGCTATGCCCCTTGGTTACTGTTGCTATGCCCCTTGGTTACTGTTGCTATGCTCCTTGGTTATTGTTGCTATGTCCTTGGTTATTGTTGCTATGCTCCTTGGTTATTGTTGCTATGCTCCTTTGTTGCTATGCCCCTTGGTTACTGTTGCTATGCTCCTTGGTTACTGTTGCTATGCTCCTTGGTTACTGTTGCTATGCCCCTTGGTTACTGTTGCTATGCTCCTTGGTTATTGTTGCTATGCTCCTTGGTTACTGTTGCTATGTCCTTGGTTATTGTTGCTATGCTCCTTGGTTATTGTTGCTATGCTCCTTGGTTACTGTTGCTATGCTCCTTGGTTACTGTTGCTATGCTCCTTGGTTATTGTTGCTATGCTCCTTGGTTATCGTTGCTATGTCCTTGGTTGCTGTTGCTATGTCCTTGGTTACTGTTGCTATGCTCCTTGGTTACTGTTGCTATGTCCTTGGTTATTGTTGCTATGCTCCTTGGTTACTGTTGCTATGCTCCTTGGTTGCTGTTGCTATGTCCTTGGTTACTGTTGCTATGCTCCTTGGTTACTGTTGCTATGTCCTTGGTTATTGTTGCTATGTTCCTTGGTTATTGTTGCTATGCTCCTTGGTTATTGTTGCTATGCTCCTTGGTTATTGTTGCTATGCTCCTTGGTTACTGTTGCTATGTCCTTGGTTACTGTTGCTATGTCCTTGGTTACTGTTGATATGCCCCTTGGATGCTGTTGCTATGTCCTTGGTTACTGTTGCTATGCCCCTTGGTTACTGTTGCTATGCCCCTTGGTTACTGTTGCTATGCTCCTTGGTTATTGTTGCTATGTCCTTGTTTATTGTTGCTATGCTCCTTGGTTATTGTTGCTATGCTCCTTGGTTATTGTTGCTATCTCCTTGGTTACTGTTGCTATGCCCCTTGGTTACAGTTGCTATGCCCCTTGGTTACTGTTGCTATGCCCTTTGGTTACTGTTGCTATGCCCTTTGGTTACTGTTGCTATGCCCCTTGGTTACTGTTGCTATGCCCCTTGGTTACTGTTGCTATGCTCCTTGGTTATTGTTGCTATGCTCCTTGGTTATTGTTGCTATGCCCCTTGGTTACTGTTGCTATGCCCCTTGGTTACTGTTGCTATGCCCCTTGGATATTGTTGCTATGCCCCTTGGTTATTGTTGCTATGCTCCTTGGTTACTGTTGCTATGCTCCTTGGTTACTGTTGCTATGCTCCTTGGTTACTGTTGCTATGCCCCTTGGTTACGGTTTCTTCACTCCGTGGTTACTGTTGCTACGCTCCTCAGTTACAGTTGTTACTTGTCTTAGGTTACTGTTGCTACGCTCCTTAGTTACACTTGTTACTTGTCCTAGGTTACTGTTGCTACTCTCCTCAGTTACAGTTGTTACTTGTCCTAGGTTACTGTTGCTACGCTCCTCAGTTACAGTTGTTACTTGTCCTAGGTTACTGTTGCTACGCTCCTCAGTTACAGTTGTTACTTGTCCTAGGTTACTGTTGCTACTCTCTTCAGTTACAGTTGTTACTTGTCCTAGGTTACTGTTGCCACGCTCCTCAGTTACAGTTGTTACTTGTTCTAGGTTACTGTTGCTACTCTCCTCAGTTACAGTTGTTACTTGTCCTAGGTTACTGTTGCTACGCTCCTCAGTTACAGTTGTTACTTGTCCTAGGTTACTGTTGCTACTCTCCTCAGTTACAGTTGTTACTTGTCCTAGGTTACTGTTGCTACGCTCCACAGTTACAGTTGTTACTTGTCCTAGGTTACTGTTGCTACGCTCCTTAGTTACAGTTGTTACTTGTCCTAGGTTACTGTTGCTACGCTCCTCAGTTACAGTTGTTACTTGTCCTAGGTTACTGTTGCTACTCTCCTCAGTTACAGTTGTTACTTGTCCTAGGTTACTGTTGCTACTCTCCTCAGTTACAGTTGTTACTTGTCCTAGGTTACTGTTGCTACTCTCCTCAGTTACAGTTGTTACTTGTCCTAGGTTACTGTTGCTACTCTCCTCAGTTACAGTTGTTACTTGTCCTAGGTTACTGTTGCTACTCTCCTCAGTTACAGTTGTTACTTGTCCTAGGTTACTGTTGCTACTCTCCTCAGTTACAGTTGTTACTTGTCCTAGGTTACTGTTGCTACGCTCCACAGTTACAGTTGTTACTTGTCCTAGGTTACTGTTGCTACGCTCCTTAGTTACAGTTGTTACTTGTCCTAGGTTACTGTTGCTACGCTCCTCAGTTACAGTTGTTACTTGTCCTAGGTTACTGTTGCTACTCTCCTCAGTTACAGTTGTTACTTGTCCTAGGTTACTGTTGCTACTCTCCTCAGTTACAGTTGTTACTTGTCCTAGGTTACTGTTGCTACGCTCCCTGTAACAACAAGCAAGGTGTCTTGTGTTGCAGAGCCAGCTGAGAAGTCACGAGCGAGAGCGTCACAGCGAGTGTGACACGCCCACACTGACCACGCCCACACTGACCACGCCCACACTGACCACGCCCACACTGAGGGTGGTGTCAGAAAGGGCGAGTGTGGTGGAAGAATGTGAAGGTGAAGCAGACCAAGGTGAGAACATCTTCCTTCTAAGCAGGTCTGATCACCACACATGTCCACATTCACTCATTCATCTATTTGTTCTTTTACATTTATTCATTTTTATTCATCAACTCATTTCTAAATGTCATTCATTCACTCCTTCATTTTTATTCATCAACTCATTTCGTAATGTCATTCATTCACTCATGCATTTGTATTCATTCACTCATGTCATTCATTCACTCATTTATTTTTATTCATCAACTCATTTCGTAATGTCATTCATTCACTCATGCATTTGTATTCATTCACTCATGTCATTCATTCACTCATGCATTTGTATTCATTCACTCATGTCATTCATTCACTCATTTATTTTCGTTCACTCATTCATTTGTATTCATTCACTCATGTCATTGATTCACTCATTTATTTTAATTCACTCATGTCATTCATTCACTCATTTATTATTTTCATTCATTCATTCTATTTTTTACATTCATTTATTTTGTAATCATTCACTAATTCATTCTCATCCTTAACTAATTTTTAAATTTTGTATGCATTCACTAATGTATTTTATTTGTTTGTTTATTTCATTCATTCATTTTTACTCATTGTTTTATGTCATTAATTCACCAACATAGTTTGTATTCATTCATTCATTTTATTCATTCACGCATTCTTTCACATTCAGCCACTCATATATTTGTGTATTTATTCACTCATGTCATTTGTTTACTCATGTATGTTTTTAGTCATTCTTTCATGTCATTCATTCACTTATTTTGTTTTATTCATTCACATCATTCATTTATTTTATTCATGTATTCACCCATTTATTTTTATTCATTTATTTTTTTTACATTCATTAATTTTTATTCATCAACTAATTTCTTAACGTCATTCATTCACTCATTCATTTTTATTTATTCAGTCATGTCATTCATTCACTCATATATTATTTTCATTCATTTTTTTGTAACCGTTCAGTAATTCATTCACATCAACTCATTTTTTTAAATTTTTTATGCATTCAGTCATTTATTTTTTTATCGGTTTATTTTATTAATTCATTTTTACTCATTCACTCATTATTTTGTCATTCATTCACTCATAGATGTTGTATTCATTCATTCATTATTTTATTCAGCAGATGGCAGTGTTATAGTTCCACATGTGGCCAGCAGATGGCAGTGTTGTAGTTCCACATGTGGCCAGCAGATGGCAGTGGTGTAGTTCCACATGTGGCCAGCAGATGGCAGTGTTGTAGTTCCACATGTGGCCAGCAGGTGGCAGTGTTGTAGTTCCACATGTGGCCAGCAGGTGGCAGTGTTGTAGTTCCACATGTGGCCAGCAGGTGGCAGTGTTGTAGTTCCACATGTGGCCAGCAGGTGGCAGTGTTGTAGTTCCACATGTGGCCAGCAGGTGGCAGTGTTGTAGTTCCACATGTGGCCAGCAGATGGCAGTGTTATAGTTCCACATGTGGCCAGCAGATGGCAGTGTTGTAGTTCCACATGTGGCCAGCAGATGGCAGTGTTGTAGTTCCACATGTGGCCAGCAGATGGCAGTGTTGTAGTTCCACATGTGGCCAGCAGATGGCAGTGTTGCCGTTCCACATGTGGCCAGCAGATGGCAGTGTTGTAGTTCCACATGTGGCCAGCAGGTGGCAGTGTTGTAGTTCCACGTGTGGCCAGCAGATGGCAGTGTTGTCGTTCCACATGTGGCCAGCAGATGGCAGTGTTGTAGTTCCACATGTGGCCAGCAGATGGCAGTGTTGCCGTTCCACATGTGGCCAGCAGATGGCAGTGTTGTAGTTCCACATGTGGCCAGCAGGTGGCAGTGTTGTAGTTCCACATGTGGCCAGCAGATGGCAGTGTTGTCGTTCCACATGTGGCCAGCAGATGGCAGTGTTGTAGTTCCACATGTGGCCAGCAGGTGGCAGTGTTGTAGTTCCACATGTGGCCAGCAGACGGCAGTGTTGTAGTTCCACATGTGGCCAGCAGGTGGCAGTGTTGTAGTTCCACATGTGGCCAGCAGATGGCAGTGTTACATATGAAATGGTGTGCCTCCTTTCTCCTGAGGTGTTGGATTTAAGTCAACACTGATAACACCATATCAATAATACACACCTAATCCATATCAATCAAAAATGTGTGGGTTAAAACCTTGGATAATATTCTCTTTTTGATGGGAAGCCGTCCGGAAGTCGTTTTCCCATGACTTCCCCGAACTCCTCCCATGTCCCAGTTTTTGCCTCCGCGACCGCTGAAGCCGCACACCGCTTGGCCTGTCGGTATTATATTAAATATGACATATTAAACATATGACTTATTAAATATATGACATATGTAAGACATTAAATGTTGGCATAATATGAATTTCCTGTCCTGCAGATGCGTCACAGAAGATGTACAAGTGTGACAAGTGTGACTACACCAGTGCCACCTATCTGGGTGTGAGGAACCATCGCCGCATACACAACACTGACAAACCTTATAGGTGAGTCCACATACATGTTAGATAATACAATCTTAATCATCATACACAACACTGACACACCTTATAGGTGAGTCCACATACATGTTAAATAATACAATCTTAATCATCATACACAACACTGACACACCTTATACAGTGGTGGTGAAAAGTGTACATCCACGTGTAAAGAACATCATGTCATGGCTGTCTTGACTTTACAATCATTCTTATTTTGTTGTGATGTAGTGATTGGAGCACATACTTGTTGTTGTTGTGATGTAGTGATTGGAGCACATACTTGTTGTTGTTGTGATGTAGTGATTGGAGCACATACTTGTTGTTGTTGTGATGTAGTGATTGGAGCACATACTTGTTGTTGTTGTGATGTAGTGATTGGAGCACATACTTGTTGTTGTGATGTAGTGATTGGAGCACATACTTGTTGTTGTTGTGATGTAGTGATTGGAGCACATACTTGTTGTTGTTGTTGTGATGTAGTGATTGGAGCACATACTTGTTGTTGTTGTGATGTAGTGATTGGAGCACATACTTGTTGCTCTCTAAAACATTCATGAAGTTTGCTTCTTTTATGAATTTATTATGGCTCTACTGAAAATGTGAGGGTGAAAAGTATACATACAGCAATGTTAATATTTGCTTCCTTGGCAAGTTGACCTGCAATAAGACACTTTTGGTAGCCATCCACAAGCTTCTGCTTGACCACTAAATTGCTGCAGTTCAGCTAAATGTGTTGCTTTTCTGACATGGACTTGTTTCTTCTTTAACTTTACAGAAATACACTCTATACATTGCTAATGTGGTAAATGACTATTCTAGCTGCAAATGTCTGCTTTTTGGTGCAATATCTACATAGGTGTATAGAGGCCCATTTCCAGCAACTATCACTCCAGTGTTCTAATGGTACAATGTGTTTGCTCATTGGCTCAGAAGGCTAATTGATGATTAGAAAACCCTTGTGCAATCATGTTCACACATCTGAAAACACTTTAGCTCGTTACAGAAGCTACAAAACTGACCTTCCTTTGAGCAGATTGAGTTTCTGGAGCATCACATTTGTGGGCTCAATTAAACGCTCAAAATGGCCAGAAAAAGAGAACTTTCATCTGAAACTCCACAGTCTATTCTTGTTCTTAGAAATGAAGGCTCGAACACAAAATTGTTTGGGTGACCCCAAACTTTTGAACGGTAGTGTACATTACATATATATATATTTATATACATTATATATATCTACCTGGCATAACTCCAAGGTGCAGGCTCTGAGCCGGGGAGCAACAATTGCCTCCCCAGCCCATCCCCTCTCACTGCTGGCATAGCTAGAGTGAAAGAGAGTCCAGCCCGTCTCAAGAAGACTGGTTCCAGAGCCCTTGCTGTGTGTCGAAGTGAGGCCGACTATATCCAGCCAGAACTTCTCGAACTCGCGCACCAGCTCAGGCTTCTCCTCCCCAGCGAGGGGTCGTTCCTCGTCCCAAGAGCTAGCTTCTGTAACCGAGGATGGGACCGCCAAGGGCCCTGCCTTCAGCTGCACCCGGCCTCTAAGCCCCCTCTGATGAGTGGTGAGCCCATTGGAGGGTAGACCCATGTTGCCTCTTCAGGCCTTGCCCCATGGGGTACAGCTTCGGCCAACAGGGCCCCGCCTCCGGGCCTGGCTCCAGAGGGGGGCCCCGGAGTGAGGAAAATCAGAGTCCTTGTTTTTCCTTTTTCATGAAGGTCTTGGAGCTGCTCTTTGTCATGTTGTTACACAACTTAAAGGTTGTTAGGTAACATAAGTCATGAATACAAGTGTGGTTGTTCCATGGTTGTGGTGTCTCTGCAGGTGCTGCAGCTGCGACTTCGCCACCAGCAACATGAGCCACCTGAAGAGTCACATGAAGACACACCCTGAGGAGCAGACGCTGGATCAGTACAGGTGAGAAGAGCGCTAACATCTTGTCCAACATGTCATCCAACATGTCCTCCACCCGCTGCAGGTGCTCGCTGTGCGGCTACATGTGCAGCCACCCTCCCTCCCTCAAGTCGCACATGTGGAAGCATGCGGGAGACAAGAACTACAACTACGAGCAGGTCAACAAGGCCATCAACGAGGCCATCTCTCAGAGCAGCAGGTAGCTGGACACTCTGTTGCTCCTCAGGGAGAACATCAATAACATCTTCATGTTCCTACTTGCAGAGCTCCTGTCCGGGTGTGCACGCTGCCGGCTCCTTTCAAGGTGTGCACGCTGCCGGCTCCTGTCAATGTGTGCACTCTGCAGGCTCCCGTCAAGGTGTGCACGCTGCAGGAGTCCACCGCCAAGGAGCTAGACCACACCTCGCACTTGACCAGTGACCAAGGACAGGTCCAGCTGCAGCCCCGCCCCAACATGGAGTACTGCGTCCTGCTCTTCTGCTGCTGCATCTGTGGCTTGGAGTCTCCCAGCAAGGAGAGTCTACTGGCACACATGAAGGAGCACGAGGGCGACCTGGTCAACATCATCTTGAACAAGCAGCAGGAAGCATGAACCTGCTCTCACCTCAGACCTCACCTTTCCTGCTCTTCTACCCTCAAACACCTGCTGCTCCTCAAACCTCCGCCAAGCAAGCACAAACCTCTACTTGTTCACACGCTCTCGCTTCTCTTTGGACCGCCTTCAGAAAATATCCACAAGTACCTCACTTCTCTTTGGAAAATATTCACAAGTACCTCGCGTTTCTTCAGAAAATATTCTTATAGTACTCACAAGACCGTATACAATGACCAAGACTGTGTACGACAACCAAGACTGTGTACGTACGACAACCAAGACTGTGTACGACAACCAAAGACTGTGTACGACAACCAAGACCGTGTACGTACGACAACCAAGACTGTGTACGACAACCAAAGACTGTGTACCACAACCAAGACCGTGTACGTACGACAACCAAGACTGTGTACGACAACCAAAGACTGTGTACCACAACCAAGACCGTGTACGTACGACAACCAAGACTGTGTACGACAACCAAGACTGTGTACGACAACCAAGACTGTGTACGACAACCAAGACCGCGTACGACAACCAAGACTGTGTACGACAACCAAGACCGTGTACGTACGACAACCAAGACTGTGTACGACAACCAAGACTGTGTACGTACGACAACCAAGACTGTGTACGTACGACAACTAAGACTGTGTACGACAACCAAGACCGTGTACGACAACCAAGACCGTGTATGTACGACAACCAAGACCGGATAATAACCAAGACCGGATAATAACCAAGACCGGATACGATAACCAGGACCGAATACGATAACCAAGACAGTATATGACCCAAACTGTATACGACAACCAAGACCGTGTACGACAACCAAGACCGTGTACGACAACCAAGACCGTGTACGACAACCAAGACCGTGTACGACAACCAAGACCGTGTACGACAACCAAGACCGTATACAATAACCAAGACCGTATACAATAACCACGACCTGATAATAATCAAGACTTGATACGATAACCAAGACTGTATAGGACAACCAAGACTGTATAGGACAACCAAGACTGTATAGGACAACCAAGACTGTATACGACAACCAAGACTGTATACGACAACCAAGACTGTATACGACAACCAAGACTGTATACGACAACCAAGACCGTATACTATAACCTAGACTGTATACGATAACCAAGACTGTGTACGACAACCAAGATCGTATGCGATAATCAAGACTGTATACGATAACCAAGACTGTGTACAATAACTAAGACCGTGTACGACAACCAATCCCTGGGGACTCCGGAGGCAGTCGCAAGGTACCGACAGGCCCGAAGGTCTGCGGCCGTGGCTGTGGACGAGGCTAAGCAGAGGGTGTGGGAGCAGTTTGGGGAATCCATGGAGAAGGTCTATCAGGCGGCACCAAAGCTGTTCTGGAAGACCATACGGCACCTCAGGAGGGGGAAGCAGCAAACCATCCAAGCTGTGTACAGCAAGGATGGGACTCTGCTGTCTTCAAGTGAGGAAGTTGTAGGGGGTTGGAAAGAGCACTTTGAGGAACTCCTGAACCCAACTACATCAGACACACCCTCCCTGACAGGAGCGCAGCCTGAGGATGATGGGGGATTGACGTCGATCTCTCGGAGTGAAGTCACTGAGGTAGTTCGACAACTCGACGGTGGCAAAGCTACGGGGGTTGACGAGATCCGTCCAGGAATGCTTAAGGCTGTGGGCGTTGAGGGGCTGTCTTGGTTGATAAGCCTTTTCAACATTGCGTGGAAGTCTGGGACAGTGCCGAGGGAGTGGCAGACTGGGGTGGTGGTTCACCTATTCAAAAAGGGGGACCAGAGGGTGTGTACTAATTGCAGGGGTATCACACTACTCAGCCTCCCTGGGAAAGTTTACGCCAAGGTACTGGAAAGGTGGGTCCAGCCAATAGTCGAACCTCAGACTCAAGAGGAGCAATGTGCATTCCGTCCTGGTCGTGGAACAACTGACCAGCTCTTTACTCTTGCGGCAATCCTGGAGAAGACCTGGGAGTATGCCTATCCAGTCTACATGTGCTTTGTGGATTTGGAGAAGGCGTATGACCGAGTCCCCCGGGAGATCCTGTGGGAGGTGCTGAGGGAGTATGGAGTGATGTGAACCCTGCTGAGGGCCATCCAATCTCTGTACAACCAAAGCGAGAGTAGTGTCCGGGTGCTTGGATGTAGGTCGGATCCGTTTCCAGTAGGGTTTGGTCTCCGCCGGGGCTGTGCTCTGTCACCTATCCTGTTTGTGATTTTCATGGACAGGATTTCTAGGCAGAGTCGTGACCATGGCGGAGAGGGTATACATCCCAGGGGGCTAAAGGTTGCGTCACTGCTGTTTGCAGATGATGTGGTCCTGATGGCACCATCGGTTCTTGACCTTCAGCTTTTACTGGATCGGTTCGCAGCCGAGTGTTCAGCGGCTGGAATGAGGATCAGCATCTCCAAATCTGAGGCCATGGTTCTGAGCAGGAAACCGATGGATTGTACAGTCCAGGTAGAGAACGAGACTCTGTCTCAGGTGGAGGAGTTTAAGTATCTTGGGGTCTTGTTCACGATCGAGGGAAAGATGGAGAAGGAAATCAGCCGGAGAATGGGAGCAGCTGGGGCAGTATTGCAGTCTCTCTGCCGCACTGGTGTGACCAAACGAGAGCTGAGCCAGAAGGCAAAGCTTTCGGTCTACCGAGCTATCTACATTCCTACTCTCGTCTATGGTCATGAAGTGTGGGTCATGACCGAAAGAATAAGATCACAGATACAAGCGGCCGAAATGAGTTTCCTCAGAAGGGTGGCTGGCATCTCCCTTAGAGATAGGGTGAGAAGTTGAGTTGGAGTAGAGCCGCTGCTCCTTCGCTTGGAAAGGAACCAGCTTAGGTGGTTCGGGCATCTCGTGTGGATGCCTCACCAGCGTCTCCCTAGGGAGGTCCTCGCTGCACGTCCCACTGGGAGGAGACCCTGGAGCAGGCCAAGGACCAGATGGAGGGATTACATCTCCTCTCTGGCCTGGGAACGCTTCGGGATCCCCCAGGAGGAAGTTGCTAATGTTGCTGTGGAGAGGGAAGTCTGGGGGTCTCTGCTGGAGCTGTTGTCCCTGTGACCCGATTCCGGTTAAGCAGTTGAAGATGGATGGATGGATGGACGACAACCAAGACCATGTACGACAACCAAGACTATGTATGACAACTAAGACCGTATACGATAACCAAGACCGCATACGATAACCAAGACTGCACAACGATATCCAAGACCGTGTACGATAACCCAGACCGTATACGATAACCCAGACCAAATAATAACGCAGATAGTCAACAATCTGCGGGAGAAAAGGTATGTCTGTGGTGATGCCCAGGGAGGTACGTGGTGGACGTTGTTACTTTTACAGTTTTTCTCTCCACACATGAAGTTAGTCAACAAAGGGGAGTCCCTTGGCGGAGGTCCCAGGATGTTGGCAGCCACGCCATACCTCAAATAACATAACTGTTGGGAGTGCAAGGCAGCTACTGTCATATTTAATGTATTTAATTTTGCCAGAATTCACCTTTATTTATCCTTTGTGTCACCTGAACACAACTGTTGTTGTTTCCTGTGGTTTTAGGAGGACTTCCTGTGGTTTTAGGAGGACTTCTTGAGGAGAGTTGCCCCACAATTGTGCCTGAGCAGGAACATTTGAATGCTTTTATAGTCCAACTTGTATCTTCTATTTTTATATCTCCTCTTTTTAAGTCACTTTGTAGTCCAACACCACGGATGTGATCCAACTCTGACAGTAAAACTTTTGAGTCCTGACAATAAAACTTTTAAGTCCTCTTTGCATTCCAGGAAGTTACGTTGCACAATCCCAATGTGACATTGACTCCAACACCACACAAACATAATCAATACAATGTAATCTATTACATCAGTGGTCCCCAACCTTTTTGTAGCTGCGGACCGGTCAACGCTTGAAAATTTGTCCCACGGACCGGTGGGGGGGGGGTGTATTTAAAAAAAAAAAAATTTAATTTAATTTTATTTTTTTTTACATAAATAAATACAATCATGTGTGCTTACGGACTGTATCCCTGCAGGCTGTATTGATCTATATTTATATAGAATGTATATATTGTGTTTTTTATGTTGATTTCATAATTTTTTTTTATTTTTTATTTTTTTATTTTTTTTTAATTCTTGTGCGGCCCGGTGGTTGGGGACCACTGCATTACATGACACAAACAATCAATACAATGTAATCCATTACATGACACAAACATAATCATAAATACACACAATGTAATCCATTACATGACACAAACATAATCAATACAATGTAATCTATTACATCAGTGGTCCCCAACCTTTTTGTAGCTGCGGACCGGTCAACGCTTGAAAATTTGTCCCACGGACCGGTGGGGGGGTGTATTTAATTTTTTTTTTTTTTTTTTTTTTACATAAATAAATACAATCATGTGTGCTTACGGACTGTATCCCTGCAGGCTGTATTGATCTATATTTATATAGAATGTATATATTGTGTTTTTTATGTTGATTTCATAATTTTATTTTATTTATTTATTTTAATTTTTTATTTTATTTTTTTTAATTCTTGTGCGGCCCGGTACCAATCGGTACCGGTCCGCGGCCCGGTGGTTGGGGACCACTGCATTACATGACACAAACAATACAATGTAATCCATTACATGACACAAACATAATCATAAATACACACAATGTAATCAATACAATGTAATCTATTACATCAGTGGTCCCCGACCTTTTTGTAGCTGCGGACCGGTCAACGCTTGAAAATTTGTCCCACGGACCGGTGGGGGGGTGTATTTAAAAAAAAAATTTTTTTTTTTTTTTTACATAAATAAATACAATCATGTGTGCTTACGGACTGTATCCTTGCAGGCTGTATTGATCTATATTTATATAGAATGTATATATTGTGTTTTTTATGTTGATTTCATTAAAAAAAAAAACATTTTTTTTTTTTAATTCTTGTGCGGCCCGGTACCAATCGGTACCGGTCCGCGGCCCGGTGGTTGGGGACCACTGCATTACACGACACAAACAATCAATACAATGTAATCCATTACATGACACAAACATAATCATAAATACAATGTAATCTATTACATGACACAAACATAATCAAGTCCAATTGTAATGTGTTACTCCAACAGGACACAGGAAGGGAGAGAAACTATCATATTTCCTTTCTTACAAAATGATATTTTCTGCCTAAACCTTACAGCGTGTGAAAAGTAAGACAATATCAGAATAATTGACAAGTAATAAAAATGTTTATAAATCACAGATCTGTGATGACTAACAATATTTCATTTACAGCCTTTCAATGTTGATGCTAAGGCCCCGCCCCCCTATACGTCACCTATTAGGCCCCACCCTCTGTCACCCTGCACAGGAAAAGGCCCAAAACTGATGGATAGAAAATAAAAGGACGACATGTTGGAAGTGTATGTTTTAGATGCGGACACGGCTCGTTAGCACACATTCACTCAAGTATTGATGCTTTTAAAGTTTTAATGGTCGAATGAATCGCACACGATAGCAAGTGTGTGGTCAAACGGAATTCTAAAAACACTCAAACTTTTATTCTGAAGGCGGGTTTCGACGAGATCCGGTTTAGAAGTTAACTTGAACCCTGGGCGGCGAATGGCGGAAGAAAAAAAAGAAAGGTTTGTGCTATTGAAATATAAAAAAACATGTTTCTGTGGTTGCTAAAGATGAAGACAATAATGGAGGAGACAAAGAGCACCATGCGGGGATAAAGTGACGAAAGGCGGCACAGTGACACAACTTCCTGCTGATGTTAGCTTATTAGCTTATGTTTTTTTACACATGATTTGTTTTCTTACACACAATACGTCATAATATTTGATTTATTGCAGCACATGTTTGACATTCCTTTAATGTCAAATGATACACATCACGGTTTTATTGTTTACATTGTATGTATTATTGATGATGACGTACAGTGTGACGTCACCGCGGGGAAGGAGCCCCCCCTGCATGACAGTGTGACGTCACCGCGGGGAAGGAGCCCCCCCTGCATGACAGTGTGACGTCACCGCGGGGAAGGAGCCCCCCCTGCATGACAGTGTTACGTCACCGCGGGGAAGGAGCCCCCCCTGCATGACAGTGTGACGTCACCGCGGGGAAGGAGCACCCCCCTGCATGACAGTGTTACGTCACCGCGGGGAAGGAGCCCCCTGCTGGCCGCCCTGCAGAACTTCATCCCCAGCATCGCCACACCAACAACACCCTGCCATGTCAGTATGTTACCATAGCAACGCCATGATATAATATCGCGAATATGAAAGACAAACATGCGCATAAAAACAATCAAACAAAAAAACACCTCAACTCAAATACTAATTACTATTGATTAATTAACCCGAGCACTGCTGGAGGGCCACACCGACAATATTTCAATTAAATTTTGCTCAAATTATTTTTGATATACCGTAAGATAAATAATAATAATAATAATAATAATAATAATATTTTCATTTAACCTAACTTATCTTTATACAAAAGCAGATGGCTTTTGATGGTTTTATTTTGAACACTTTCTTACACAACACTTCCTGATGTGTAATACAATGCAAAAATGTCCATTTCTGTCACTTTATCCTGCATCCTCTTTGTTGTGAACGTAGCACGCCTGTAAGGTGATTGGCGAAGAAGGAGGAAGCGTTGCTGTTGCGGAAATGAGGAGTGAGGATAGACGTGCGTGTGGAAGGAACGAGATAAGTTGAGCTGTGTTAGTATAGCTTGCTCAATAAAAGTTTAAAAAGAGCGTCAGACTTGGTGTGCACTTCTTCTGGACGCTACAATTGGTGGCAGAAGTGGGATGAAATGCCTCCCAGTTCGCCTTGCCATCAAACCTGGGAGTCTTCATTGAGGGCGGAATTCCCCCATGCCAAGCAGCGTGCGCTGCACCTGTCGACACTGCCTCTCTCCTCCCTCTCTCTCTCTCACTCTCTTTGCGGCGAGCTCCTCACGTCCGGGATTCACACAGACATCTGCAGTCGCTGCTGGCACCTTAAGTCCCCACTCAATGTCCTTCCCCTCCCGTTCCATCTTGACAAAGTCGCCAGGAAACATGGTGGCACGTACCTCCCGATGACGTAGCAGGCTGAGCACACAAGCAGCGCAGTATGCGCACACAATTAAGCAGCGGCAGTATGCGCAAAGTCTTACTTCTGACACCAATTGTAGCGTCCAGAAGAAGTGCACACCAAGTCTGATGCTCTTTTTAAACTTTTTATTGAGCAAGCTATACTAACACAGCTCAACTTATCTCGTTCCTTCCACACGCACGTCTATCCTCACTCCTCATTTCCGCAACTCAAGAAGACAACATGAACTTCAGCAGGTTGTTACACTATATTCTTTAAACACAGCAACCTGTGCAGTCCACGTCTTGTTGGAAATCATCAACTTTTCTTTTTTTAGCATCTCGGGGATAACCGGGCATCACTTGTGGCTGTGCACCTTCACTCACAGGTTACACATCTTCATTAAAAAGTGCATCTTCCAGTTCCAGTATGATATTAGGATTGTACCAAAGCGGTTGATTGACAGATGTCATTGACTTGATTCCTAGTATTTTCTGACACAGTTTTAGAATGTTAAAGGTGGCTTCTATTGGGCTCTGCCTCAATTCATTAGCTATTTTTTTAATATACCGTAATTTCCGGACTATAAGCCGCACCTGACTATAAGCCGCACCAGCTAAATTGAGGGGAAAATACAGATTGCTCCATATATAAGCCGCACCCGACTATAAGCCGCAGGGTTTTGATGTGTAATTAGCGTAGTATATAGGGGTTCCTGCTACCACGGAGGGGATTGTCGGGACAGAGATGACTGTTTGGGAACGCAAATCGTCCCATTTATTAACAATAAATCTTTCCATCAAACTTTCACATCTTTGACATGGCGAACAGCATTCGTGCAGAGTACAAATAATACAACGCTGCAAAGTAATACAAAGTGCTCGCCTGTACGTTATCAAAATAAGCAGCCTACCGGTATATGAAAAGTCAGTCTTTAATCATTGTGTCATCGTCTTCCTCCTGCGTACTAAAACCACCCAAATCCTCTTCGTCGGTGTCGGAGAAGAACAGGCCGTATATAAGCCGCACCCTTGTATAAGCCGCAGGGACCAGAACGAGGGGGAAAAGTAGCGGCTTATAGTCCGGAAATTACGGTATTATAAACTCCCCACATCAATGTCCAAATTCATGAACATATTTTTGTCTATGTTGATCCAGTCCTTATCTGCAGCAGAATGAAATAAGTGGCGTGCTTGTTCACAAGCGAAGGAGATATAATAATGTAAGAAGTTTGGTCTTTGTAGTCCTCCTTTATGTTGTGCACAAGACAACCTGAAGTATGAACATCTGGCCTTCCTTCCACACCATATAAAAGGTGATGTCATTGGATGTATTTTCTTAAACCAACTTTTATTCATTAGGACTGGCATCATTTTCAGACTATAATTAACTGCTGGCAGTATAGTCATTGTTACCATGTTCACCCGACCCCAAAGTGATATTTGGAGACGTGACCAGCGTTACATTTTGGATTCTATCTTATTTTTTACATGTTTAAGATTTAGATCTCTACTTGTATAAAGGTTTGGTGTAATGTGTAGTTCTAGATATATGATTTCTGCCTCTTTCCATTTCATTTTGGAGTTGTGAACTTGTGATTTCTTGCAGTGTTTATTAAGTGGTGATATGTCACATTTGTCCCAATGGACTTTCTACCCTGATAAACAGCCATATTCAGTGATGACATCATTGATATAGTGAAGAGAGGAGTTAACATGTGACAGCTAGAGAATGATGTCGTCACAATACATCCATAGCTTATTATACTGAGAGACAATATTTATAACATGAATATTATTACAACGGGAGAATCGCGATTCGAATTCCAATCGATTTTTTCCCACACCCCTAATATATATATATAGTTAATATAGTAATACTTATAATATATATATATATATATATATATATATATATATATATATATATATATATATATATATATATATATATATATATAAATGTGTGTGTGTGTGTGTGTGTGTGTGTGTGTGTGTGTGTGTGTGTGTGTGTGTGTGTGTGTGTGTGTGTGTGTGTGTGTGTGTGTGTGCATTAACATGTCGTTGCAAAGCCATGAAGTTTATTGATGAAACAAAGTTGAAAGGTCATGAGTGTGCTGAGTTGTATAAAAATGTAACAATAGTCCATCAAAAGTGACAACACAACAACAAGCGAACACAAACAAAGCAACACAAAGTTTTGCTCAAAATGATTTCATATTTCTTGTCCCGATACTTTTGTCATTTTCTCACATTTTCATCAAGATTTTCTGGGGAAAAAAACAAAATTGATCTTCGCATTAGCATTAGCATTAGCATTAGCATTAGCATTGGCTTGTCACAAACTCCTTCCTGCTGTCATGTGACACAAAGTGTGTGCTCGTCTCACATTTACAATCTTTACTGTTTGTCCTCCTACTAACTCTTCAACTTGGAATGCAGCACATGTCTCCTTTATATCTCCTTTATATCTCTATCATGTCTCATGTATGTCTCCTTTATATCTCTTTCATGTCTCATGTACGTCTCCTTTATATCTCCTTTATGTCTCCTTTATATCTCTTTCATGTCTCATGTATGTCTCCTTTATATCTCCTTCATGTCTCTATCATGTCTCATGTATGTCTCCTTTATATCTCTTTCATGTCTCATGTACGTCTCCTTTATATCTCCTTTATGTCTCCTTTATATCTCTTTCATGTCTCATGTATGTCTCCTTTATATCTCCTTCATGTCTCCTTTATATCTCTTCCATGTCTCATGTATGTCTCCTTTATATCTCTTTCATGTCTCATGTACGTCTCCTTTATATCTCCTTTATGTCTCCTTTATATCTCTTTCATGTCTCATGTATGTCTCCTTTATATCTCCTTCATGTCTCCTTTATATCTCTTCCATGTCTCATGTATGTCTCCTTTATATCTCTTTCATGTCTCATGTATGTCTCCTTTATGTCTCCTTTATATCTCTTTCATGTCTCATGTATGTCTCCTTTATATCTCCTTCATGTCTCCTTTATATCTCTTCCATGTCTCATGTATGTCTCCTTTATATCTCTTTCATGTCTCATGTACGTCTCCTTTATATCTCCTTTATGTCTCCTTTATATCTCTTTCATGTCTCATGTATGTCTCCTTTATATCTCCTTCATGTCTCCTTTATATCTCTTCCATGTCTCATGTATGTCTCCTTTATATCTCTTTCATGTCTCATGTATGTCTCCTTTATGTCTCCTTTATATCTCTTTCATGTCTCATGTATGTCTCCTTTATATCTCCTTCATGTCTCCTTTATATCTCTTTCATGTCTCATGTATGTCTCTCATGTATGTCTCCTTTATGTCTCCTTTATATCTCTTTCATGTATTTCCTTTATATCTCTTTCATGTCTCATGTATGTCTCCTTTACATCTCCTTCATGTCTCCTTTATATCTCTTTCATGTCTCATGTATGTCTCCTTTATGTCTCCTTTATATCTCTTTCATGTCTCATGTATGTCTCCTTTATATCTCCTTCATGTCTCCTTTATATCTTTTTTATGTCTCATGTATGTCTCTCATGTATGTCTCCTTTATGTCTCCTTTATATCTCTTTCATGTATTTCCTTTATATCTCTTTCATGTCTCATGTATGTCTCCTTTATACCTCCTTCATGTCTCCTTTATATCTCTTTCATGTCTCATGTATGTCTCCTTTATACCTCCTTCACGTCTCCTTTATATCTCTTCCATGTCTCATGTATGTCTCCTTTATGTCTCTTTCATGTCTCATGTATATCTCCTTTATATCTCTTTCATGTCTCATGTATGTCTCCTTTATATCTCCTTTATGTCTCATGTGTGTCTCCTTTATATCTCTTTCATGTCTCATGTGTATCTCCTTTATGTCTCATTCATGTCTCCTTTATATCTCTTTCATGTCTCCTTTATGTCTTTCATGTTTCATGTATGTCTCCTTTTTATCACTTTCATCTCATCACTTTCATGTCTTCTTTATATCTCCTTTATGTCTCCTCTCCTTTATGTCTCCTTTATGCCTCATTCATGTCTCCTTTATCTCTTTCATGTCTCCTTTATGTCTTTCATGTCTCATGTATGTCTCCTTTATGTCTCCTTCATGTCTCCTTTATATCTCCTTCATGTCTCGTTTATGTGTCCTTTATATGTCTTTCATATATCTCCTTCATGTCTCCTTTATGTCTCCTTCATGTCTCCTTTATGTCTCCTTCATGTCTCCTTCATGTCTCATGTACGTCTCCTTCATGTCTCCTTTATCTCTCCTTCATGTCTCCTTTATCTCTCCTTCATGTCTCCTTTATATCTCCTTCATGTCTCCTTTGTCTCCGTGTCTCCTTAAAACTCATTCATGTCTCCTTCATGTCTTTTTAATTTTATTTGTGTCTCGTTTATCTCCATGTCTTCTTCATGTCTCATTTATATCTCTACAGGTTTCCTTTATTCGTCTCTATATATCTCCTTTATGTCTCTGTCTCCTTAAAACTCCTTCATGTCTCTTTTAGGTCTCCTTCATGTCTCTTATGTCTCATTTGTGTCTCCTTCATGTCTCATCTTGGTGAGAGACATCAGCTGCAGCACCAAGTGTGTCCACTGGGGGGAGTCACTTTATTAGGCACACTGGAAGCTCCAAATCAAACTTGTTTTTGCTTTTTCTTTGGCTTTTGTGCCTTTTGCTGCGCTGTGGACACACGTGATGCTAGCCATAGGAGAGAAGCTACATTTCGGTCTTTGCCCTCCCAGGTTTCCGCTTCTTTTTACACTTGAAACTTTGATGGCAGCAATTGTAGATGACTTTTCCACTGCTGTCCCTAATCAAGTGTCTGCCGTGGTTATTTACACAACAAGTCCTTTTTAGGCGTCTGTGCTGTGCCTGCGCACAAAACTTGTCACATTTAAGGAACCCCCCCCCCCTCCCGGGGCGCCCCCCTTGTCCAGAGCGACCCCCTAAAGCCTGAAGAAGGGGGGCGTATTTAGACTTGTTGACTGTCTTCTGTTTTTCCCGCCTTGAATTGATTGTTGGGACGCCCCCCCCACACCCCCCCGAAAGGGTCCACTGAGTCTGGATGGAGTTCAAAGGTCACTGACCTCGGCCTGCTCGTACAGCGCCCTCAGCTTCTCGAATCGTGGCCCCCAGTCCCCGAGCGTCTCCTCAGCCGCCCCCTGCCCGCCGCCCCCCGCGTCCAAACCCGCCGAGCCGAAGGAGCTGAGGGAGCCGGCCGGGGAGCCGCCCCCCTCGGTGGAGAACACCTGCAGGGAGTCGAAGGGTCCGGTGTCCGGGTGCTGGTCGGCGTCACGGATGATCTCGCACAGGTAGCGGGCCAGGTCCTGGCTGGAGAAGGAGAGCGAGCGGCGCGCCAGCTGCGAGGGCAGCACCTGGCCCTGGGCGCCGCAGCGGGCGGGGGGAACGTCCCGGCGCGGGCCGACAGTGCCGCGGGCCGACGGGGGCATCGTGCCCCGGCTTAGCGAGTCCGGCGGTTGTGTCGAGGAGGGAGGGGGCGGGGCCTGGTGCAGCAGGTGGAGGGGCGGAGGAGGGTGGTGCAGCGCCCTGGAGCGACGGTACTGTAGCGACTGGACCGGGCTGGGCTGGAGAGACTTCTGGAGCTCGGCCATGTCGTAGGCGTTCTGAACAGGAGGACAGCACACCTTACTACACTAGTAGTACTAATATTACTACAGTACATGTAGTAGTACACTAGTAGTACTAATATTACTACAGTACATGTAGTAGTACACTAGTAGTACACTAGTTGCTACAGTACATGTAGTAGTACACTAGTAGTACTAATATTACTACAGTACATGTAGTAGTACACTAGTAGTACTAATATTACTACAGTACATGTAGTAGTACACTAGTAGTACTAATATTACTACAGTACATGTAGTAGTACACTAGTAGTACACTAGTAGTACTAATATTTGTAGAGTAGTACTATTTGTACATACTTGGTCCTCCTCCCCACCGCCCTCCTCGTCGTAGTTGAGGACGTTCTCCCTGACGTCCTCCCAGCCCTGGTGACGTGCTGACAGGTGGTAGCCCCTCTCCTTCAGGCCCTTGGTGCTCCTCCAGCGGGAGTAGCAGAAGATGGCCAGCAGCAGAACTGCAAGCACCAACACGCTCGTTAACATCACTAATTGATCATCACGCGCTCGTTAACATCACTAATTGATCATCACGCACTCGTTAACATCCCTAATTGATCATCACACGCTCGTTAACATTCCTAATTGATCATCACACGCTCGTTAACATCACTAATTGATCATCACACGCTCGTTAACATCACTAATTGATCATCACGCGCTCGATAACATCCCTAATTGATCATCACACGCTCGTTAACATCCCTAATTGATCATCACGCGCTCGTTAACATCCCTAATTGATCATCACGCTTGTTAACATCCCTAATTGACCATCACGCACTCGTTAACATCACTAATTGATCATCACGCGCTCGTTAACATCCCTAATTGATCATCACGCGCTCGTTAACATCCCTAATTGATCATCACGCGCTCGTTAACATCCCTAATTGATCATCACACGCTCGTTAACATCACTAATTGATCATCACGCGCTCGTTAACATCACTAATTGATCATCACGCGCTCGTTAACATCACTAATTGATCATCACGCGCTCGTTAACATCCCTAATTGATCATCACACGCTCGTTAACATCCCTAATTGATCATCACACGCTCGTTAACATCACTAATTGATCATTAACATCACTAATTGATCATCACGCGCTCGTTAACATCACTAATTGATCATCACGCACTCGTTAACATCACTAATTGATCATCACGCGCTCGATAACATCCCTAATTGATCATCACACGCTCGTTAACATCCCTAATTGATCATCACGCGCTCGTTAACATCCCTAATTGATCATCACGCTTGTTAACATCCCTAATTGACCATCACGCGCTCGTTAACATCCCTAATTGATCATCACGCGCTCGTTAACATCCCTAATTGATCATCACACGCTCGTTAACATCACTAATTGATCATCACGCGCTCGTTAACATCACTAATTGATCATCACGCGCTCGTTAACATCACTAATTGATCATCACGCGCTCGTTAACATCCCTAATTGATCATCACACGCTCGTTAACATCCCTAATTGATCATCACACGCTCGTTAACATCACTAATTGATCATTAACATCACTAATTGATCATCACACGCTCGTTAACATCACTAATTGATCATCACGCGCTCGATAACATCCCTAATTGATCATCACACGCTCGTTAACATCCATAATTGATCATCACGCGCTCGTTAACATCCCTAATTGATCATCACGCTTGTTAACATCCCTAATTGACCATCACGCGCACGTTAACATCCCTAATTGATCATCACACGCTCGTTAACATCCCTAATTGATCATCACACGCTCGTTAACATCACTAATTGATCATCACGCGCTCGTTAACATCACTAATTGATCATCACGCGCTCGTTAACATCCCTAATTGATCATCACACGCTCGTTAACATCCCTAATTGATCATCACACGCTCGTTAACATCACTAATTGATCATCACGCGCTCGTTAACATCACTAATTGATCATCACGCGCTCGTTAACATCACTAATTGATCATCACGCGCTCGTTAACATCACTAATTGATCATCACACGCTCGTTAACATCCCTAATTGATCATCACACGCTCGTTAACATCCCTAATTGATCATCACACGCTCGTTAACATCACTAAGTGATCATCACGCGCTCGTTAACATCCCTAATTGATCATCACGCGCTCGTTAACATCCCTAATTGATCATCACGCTTGTTAACATCACTAATTGATCATCACGCGCTCGTTAACATCACTAATTGATCATCACGCGCTCGTTAACATCCCTAATTGATCATCACACGCTCGTTAACATCCCTAATTGATCATCACGCGCTCGTTAACATCACTAATTGATCATCACGCGCTCGTTAACATCACTAATTGATCATCACACGCTCGTTAACATCCCTAATTGATCATCACGTGCTCATTAACATCCCTAATTGATCATTACGCGCTCGTTAACATCACTAATTGATCATCACGCGCTCGTTAACATCCCTAATTGATCATCACGCGCTCGTTACCATCACTAATTGATCATCACGCGCTCGTTAACATCACTAAT
>NC_084732.1:11074051-11116551 GCF_033978785.1 Entelurus aequoreus
GTCAAATGAAATATGAGGAATAAAAAGTGTCAAAGTGAAATTAGAAGAAAAAAAACTGTCAAACTGAAATATGAGGAATAAAAAGTGTCAAAGTGAAATATGAGGAATAAAAAGTGTCAAAGTGAAATATCATGAATAGAAAGTTAAATATGTGGAATAAAAAGTATCAAAGTGAAATATGAGGAATAAAAAGTGTCAAAGTGAAATATGAGGAATAAAAAGTGTCAAAGTGAAATATGAGGAATAAAAAGTGTCAAAGTGAAATATCATGAATAGAAAGTTAAATATGTGGAATAAAAAGTGTCAAAGTGAAATATGAGGAATAAAAAGTGTCAAAGTGAAATATGAGGAATACAAACTGTCAAAGTGAAATATGAGGAATAGAAAGTTAAATATGTAGCATAAAAACTGTCAAATGAAATATGTGGAATAAAAAGTGTCAAATGAAATATGAGGAATAAAAAGTCTCAAAGTGAAATATGTGGAATAAAAATTGTCAAGGTGAAATATGAGGAATAATAAGTGTCAAAGTGAAATATGTGGAATAAAAAGTGTCAAATGAAATATGAGGAATAAAAAATGTCAAAGTGAAATATGAGGAATAAAAAGTGTCTACGTGAAATATGAGTAGTAAAAGTGTCACAGTAAAATATGAGGAATAAAAAGTGTCAGCGTGAAAAATGAAGAATAAAAACTGTCAAAGTGAAATATGAGGAATAAAAAGCGTCAAAGTGAAGCATGAGAATACAAAGTGTCAAAGTGAAATATGAGGAATAAAAAGTGTCAAATGAAATATGAGGAATAAAAAGTGTCTAAGTGAAATATGTGGAATAAAAAGTGTCAAAGTGAAATATGTGGAATAAAAAGTGTCAAAGTGAAATATGAGGAATAAAAAGTGTCAAAGTGAAATAAGAGGAATAAAAAGTGAAATATGAGGAAAAAACAGTGTCAAAGTGAAATATGAGGAATAAAAAGTGTCAAAGTGAAATATGAGGAATACAAAGTGTCAAAGTGAAATATGAGGAATAAAAAGTGTCGAAGTGAAATATGAGGAATAAAAAGTGTCAAAGTGAAATATGAGGAATAAAAAGTGTCGAAGTGAAATATGAGGAATACAAAGTGTAAAAGTGAAAAATGAGGAATAAAAAGTAACAAAGTGAAATATGAGGAATAAAAAGTGTCAAAGTCAAATATGAGGAATAAAAGTGTCAAAGTGAAGTATGAGGAATAAAAAGTGTCAAAGTGAAGTTTGAGGAATAAAAAGTATCAAAGTGAAATATGTGGAATAAAAAGTGTCAAAGTGAAATATGAGGAATAAAAAGTATCAAAGTGAAATATGAGGAATAAAAAGTGGCAAAGTCAAATATGAGGAATACAAAGTATCAAAGTGAAGTATGAGGAATAAAAAGTGTCAAAGTGAAATATGAGGAATAAAAAGTGTCAAAGTGAAGTATGAGGAATAAAAAGTGTCAAAGTGAAGTATGAGGAATAAAAAGTATCAAAGTGAAATATGAGGAATAAAAAGTGTCAAAGTGAAGTGTGAGGAATAAAAAGTATCGAAGGGAAGTATGAGGAATAAAAAGTGTCAAAGTGAAGTATGAGGAATAAAAAGTGTCAAAGTGAAGTATGTGGAATAAAAAGTGTCAAAGTGAAATATGAGGAATAAAAAGTGTCAAAGTGAAGTATGAGGAATAAAAAGTGTCAAAGTGAAGTATGAGGAATAAAAAGTGTCAAAGTGAAGTATGTGGAATAAAAAGTGTCAAAGTGTAATATGATGAATAAGAAGTGTCAAAGTGAAGTATGTGGAATAAAAAGTGTCAAAGTGAAATATGTGGAATAAAAAGTGTCAAAGTGAAGTACGAGGAATAAAAAGTGTCAAAGTGAAATATGAGGAATAAAAAGTGTCGAAGTGAAATATGAGGAATACAAAGTGTCAAAGTGAAAAATGAGGAATAAAAAGTATCAAAGTGAAATATGAGGAATAAAAAGTGTCAAAGTCAAATATGAGGAATAAAAAGTGTCAAAGTGAAGTATGAGGAATAAAAAGTGTCAAAGTGAAGTACGAGGAATATAAAGTGTCAAAGTGAAATATGAGGAATAAAAAGTGGCAAAGTCAAATATGAGGAATACAAAGTATCAAAGTGAAGTATGACGAATAAAAAGTGTCAAAGTGAAATATGAGGAATAAAAAGTGTCAAAGTGAAGTATGAGGAATAAAAAGTGTCAAAGTGAAGTATGAGGAATAAAAAGTATCAAAGTGAAATATGAGGAATAAAAAGTGTCAAAGTGAAGTGTGAGGAATAAAAAGTATCGAAGTGAAGTATGAGGAATAAAAAGTGTCAAAGTGAAGTATGAGGAATAAAAAGTGTCAAAGTGAAGTATGTGGAATAAAAAGTGTCAAAGTGAAATATGAGGAATAAAAAGTGTCAAAGTGAAGTATGAGGAATAAAAAGTGTCAAAGTGAAGTATGAGGAATAAAAAGTGTCAAAGTGAAGTATGTGGAATAAAAAGTGTCAAAGTGAAATATGTGGAATAAAAAGTGTCAAAGTGAAGTATGTGGAATAAAAAGTGTCAAAGTGAAATATGTGGACTAAAAAGTGTCAAAGTGAAGTACGAGGAATAAAAAGTGTCAAAGTGAAGTATGAGGAATAAAAAGTGTCAAAGTGAAGTATGTGGAATAAAAAGTGTCAAAGTGAATATGTGGAATAAAAAGTGTCAAAGTGAAGTATGTGGAATAAAAAGTGTCAAAGTGAAATATGTGGAATAAAAAGTGTCAAAGTGAAGTATGTGGAATAAAAAGTGTCAAAGTGAAATGTGAGGAATAAAAAGTGTCAAAGTGAAATATGAGTAATAAAAAATGTCAAAGTGAAGTATGAGGAATAAAAAGTGTCAAAGTGAAGTATGTGGAATAAAAAGTGTCAAAGTGAAATATGTGGAATAAAAAGTGTCAAAGTGAAGTATGAGGAATAAAAAGTGTCAAAGTGAAGTATGAGGAAGAAAAAGTGTCAAAGTGAAGTATGTGGAATAAAAAGTGTCAAAGTGAAGTATGTGGAATAAAAAGTGTCAAAGTGAAGTATGTGGAATAAAACGTTTCAAAGTGAAATATGTGGAATAAAAAGTGTCAAAGTGAAGTATGAGGAATAAAAAGTGTCAAAGTGAAGTATGAGGAATAAAAAGTGTCAAAGTGAAGTATGAGGAATAAAAAGTGTCAAAGTGAAATATGTGGACAAAAAAGTGTCAAAGTGAAGTATGAGGAATAAAAAGTGTCAAAGTGAAGTATGAGGAATAAAAAGTGTCAAAGTGAAATATGTGGAATAAAAAGTGTCAAAGTGAAATATGAGGAATAAAAAGTATCAAAGTGAAATATGAGGAATAAAAAGTGGCAAAGTCAAATATGAGGAATACAAAGTATCAAAGTGAAGTATGAGGAATAAAAAGTGTCAAAGTGAAATATGAGGAATACAAAGTGTCAAAGTGAAAAATGAGGAATAAAAAGTATCAAAGTGAAATATGAGGAATAAAAAGTGTCAAAGTCAAATATGAGGAATAAAAAGTGTCAAAGTGAAGTATGAGGAATAAAAAGTGTCAAAGTGAAGTACGAGGAATAAAAAGTGTCAAAGTGAAATATGAGGAATAAGAAAGTGGCAAAGTCAAATATGAGGAATACAAAGTATCAAAGTGAAGTATGACGAATAAAAAGTGTCAAAGTGAAATATGAGGAATAAAAAGTGTCAAAGTGAAGTATGAGGAATAAAAAGTGTCAAAGTGAAGTATGAGGAATAAAAAGTATCAAAGTGAAATATGAGGAATAAAAAGTGTCAAAGTGAAGTGTGAGGAATAAAAAGTATCGAAGTGAAGTATGAGGAATAAAAAGTGTCAAAGTGAAGTATGAGGAATAAAAAGTGTCAAAGTGAAGTATGTGGAATAAAAAGTGTCAAAGTGAAATATGAGGAATAAAAAGTGTCAAAGTGAAGTATGAGGAATAAAAAGTGTCAAAGTGAAGTATGAGGAACAAAAAGTGTCAAAGTGAAGTATGTGGAATAAAAAGTGTCAAAGTGAAATATGTGGAATAAAAAGTGTCAAAGTGAAGTATGTGGAATAAAAAGTGTCAAAGTGAAATATGTGGAATAAAAAGTGTCAAAGTGAATTACGAGGAATAAAAAGTGTCAAAGTGAAGTATGAGGAATAAAAAGTGTCAAAGTGAAGTATGTGGAATAAAAAGTGTCAAAGTGAATATGTGGAATAAAAAGTGTCAAAGTGAAGTATGTGGAATAAAAAGTGTCAAAGTGAAATATGTGGAATAAAAAGTGTCAAAGTGAAGTATGAGGAATAAAAAGTGTCAAAGTGAAGTATGAGGAATAAAAAGTGTCAAAGTGAAGTATGTGGAATAAAAAGTGTCAAAGTGAAATGTGAGGAATAAAAAGTGTCAAAGTGAAATATGAGTAATAAAAAATGTCAAAGTGAAGTATGAGGAATAAAAAGTGTCAAAGTGAAGTATGTGGAATAAAAACTGTCAAAGTGAAATATGTGGAATAAAAAGTGTCAAAGTGAAGTATGAGGAATAAAAAGTGTCAAAGTGAAGTATGAGGAAGAAAAAGTGTCAAAGTGAAGTATGTGGAATAAAAAGTGTCAAAGTGAAGTATGAGGAATAAAAAGTGTCAAAGTGAAGTATGTGGAATAAAAAGTTTCAAAGTGAAATATGTGGAATAAAAAGTGTCAAAGTGAAGTATGAGGAATACAAAGTGTCAAAGTGAAGTATGAGGAATAAAAAGTGTCAAAGTGAAGTATGAGGAATAAAAAGTGTCAAAGTGAAATATGTGGACAAAAAAGTGTCAAAGTGAAGTATGAGGAATAAAAAGTTTCAAAGTGAAGTATGAGGAATAAAAAGTGTCAAAGTGAAATATGTGGAATAAAAAGTGTCAAAGTGAAGTATGAGGAATAAAAAGTGTCAAAGTGAAGTATGTGGAATAAAAAGTGTCAAAGTGAATATGTGGAATAAAAAGTGTCAAAGTGAAGTATGTGGAATAAAAAGTGTCAAAGTGAAATATGTGGAATAAAAAGTGTCAAAGTGAAGTATGAGGAATAAAAAGTGTCAAAGTGAAGTATGAGGAATAAAAAGTGTCAAAGTGAAATAAGAGAAATAAAAAGTGAAATATGAGGAATAAACAGTGTCAAAGTGAAATATGAGGAATAAAAAGTGTCAAAGTGAAATATGAGGAATACAAAGTGTCGAAGTGAAATATGAGGAATAAAAAGTGTCGAAGTGAAATATGAGGAATACAAAGTGTCAAAGTGAAAAATGAGGAATAAAAAGTATCAAAGTGAAATATGAGGAATAAAAAGTGTCAAAGTGAAGTATGAGGAATAAAAAGTGTCAAAGTGAAGTATGAGGAATAAAAAGTGTCAAAGTGAAGTTTGAGGAATAAAAAGTATCAAAGTGAAATATGTGGAATAAAAATTGTCAAAGTGAAATATGACGAATAAAAAGTATCAAAGTGAAATATGAGGAATAAAAAGTGTCAAAGTCAAATATGAGGAATAAAAAGTGTCAAAGTGAAGTATGAGGAATAAAAAGTGTCAAAGTGAAATATGAGGAATAAAAAGTGTCAAAGTGAAATATGAGGAATAAAAAGTGTCAAAGTGAAATATGAGGAATACAAAGTATCAAAGTGAAATATGTGGAATAAAAAGTGTCAAAGTGAAGTATGAGGAATACAAAGTGTCAAAGTGAAGTATGAGGAATAAAAAGTGTCAAAGTGAAATATGAGGAATAAAAAGTGTCAAAGTGAAATATGATGAATAAAAAGTGTCAAAGTGAAATATCATGAATAGAAAGTTAAATATGTAGAATAAAAAGTGTCAAATGAAATATGTGGAATAAAAAGTGTCAAATGAAATATGAGGAATAAAAAGTGTCAAAGTGAAATATGATGAATAAAAAGTGTCAAAGTGAAATATCATGAATAGAAAGTTAAATATGTAGAATAAAAAGTGTCAAATGAAATATGTGGAATAAAAAGTGTCAAATGAAATATGTGGAATAAAAAGTGTCAAATGAAATATGTGGAATAAAAAGTGTCAAATGAAATATGAGGAATAAAAAGTCTCAAAGTGAAATATGTGGAATAAAAATTGTCAAGGTGACATATGAGGAATAATAAGTGTCAAAGTGAAATATGAGGAATACAAAGTGTCAAAGTGAAATATGAGGAATAAAAAGGGTCAAAGTGAAATATCAGGAATAGAAAGTTAAATATGTAGAATAAAAAGTGTCAATTGAAATATGTGGATAAAAAGTGTCAAATGAAATATGAGGAATAAAAAGTGTCAAAGTGAAATTAGAAGAAAAAAACCTGTCAAACTGAAATATGAGGAATAAAAAGTGTCAAAGTGAAATATGAGGAATAAAAAGTGTCAAAGTGAAATATGAGGAATAAAAAGTGTCAAAGTGAAATATCATGAATAGAAAGATAAATATGTGGAATAAAAAGTGTCAAAGTGAAATATGAGGAATAAAAAGTGTCAAAGTGAAATATGAGGAATAAAAAGTGTCAAAGTGAAATATGAGGAATAAAAAGTGTCAAAGTGAAATATCATGAATAGAAAGTTAAATATGTGGAATAAAAAGTGTCAAAGTGAAATATGAGGAATAAAAAGTGTCAAAGTGAAATATGAGGAATACAAACTGTCAAAGTGAAATATGAGGAATAAAAAGTGTCAAAGTGAAATATCAGGAATAGAAAGTTAAATATGTAGCATAAAAACTGTCAAATGAAATATGTGGAATAAAAAGTGTCAAATGAAATATGAGGAATAAAAAGTCTCAAAGTGAAATATGTGGAATAATAATTGTCAAGGTGAAATATGAGGAATAATAAGTGTCAAAGTGAAATATGTGGAATAAAAAGTGTCAAATGAAATATGAGGAATAAAAAATGTCAAAGTAAAATATGAGGAATAAAAACTGTCAGCGTGAAATATGAAGAATAAAAACTGTCAAAGTGAAATATGAGGAATAAAAAGCGTCAAAGTGAAGCATGAGAATACAAAGTGTCAAAGTGAAATATGAGGAATAAAAAGTGTCAAATGAAATATGAGGAATAAAAAGTGTCTAAGTGAAATATGTGGAATAAAAAGTGTCAAAGTGAAATATGTGGAATAAAAAGTGTCAAAGTGAAATATGAGGAATAAAAAGTGTCAAAGTGAAATAAGAGGAATAAAAAGTGAAATATGAGGAACAAACAGTGTCAAAGTGAAATATGAGGAATAAAAAGTGTCAAAGTGAAATATGAGGAATACAAAGTGTCAAAGTGAAATATGAGGAATAAAAAGTGTCGAAGTGAAATATGAGGAATACAAAGTGTAAAAGTGAAAAATGAGGAATAAAAAGTATCAAAGTGAAATATGAGGAATAAAAAGTGTCAAAGTCAAATATGAGGAATAAAAAGTGTCAAAGTGAAGTATGAGGAATAAAAAGTGTCAAAGTGAAGTTTGAGGAATAAAAAGTATCAAAGTGAAATATGTGGAATAAAAAGTGTCAAAGTGAAATATGAGGAATAAAAAGTATCAAAGTGAAATATGAGGAATAAAAAGTGGCAAAGTCAAATATGAGGAATACAAAGTATCAAAGTGAAATATGTGGAATAAAAAGTGTCAAAGTGAAATATGAGGAATAAAAAGTGTCAAAGTGAAATATGAGGAATAAAAAGTGTCAAAGTGAAGTATGAGGAATAAAAAGTGTCAAAGTGAAATATGAGGAATAAAAAGTGTCAAAGTGAAGTATGAGGAATAAAAAGTGTCAAAGTGAAGTATGAGGAATAAAAAGTATCAAAGTGAAATATGAGGAATAAAAAGTGTCAAAGTGAAGTGTGAGGAATAAAAAGTATCGAAGTGAAGTATGAGGAATAAAAAGTGTCAAAGTGAAGTATGAGGAATAAAAAGTATCAAAGTGAAGTATGTGGAATAAAAAGTGTCAAAGTGAAATATGAGGAATAAAAAGTGTCAAAGTGAAGTATGAGGAATAAAAAGTGTCAAAGTGAAGTATGAGGAATAAAAAGTGTCAAAGTGAAGTATGTGGAATAAAAAGTGTCAAAGTGAAATATGTGGAATAAAAAGTGTCAAAGTGAAGTATGTGGAATAAAAAGTGTCAAAGTGAAGTATGTGGAATAAAAAGTGTCAAAGTGAAATATGAGGAATACAAAGTGTCAAAGTGAAAAATGAGGAATAAAAAGTATCAAAGTGAAATATGAGGAATAAAAAGTGTCAAAGTCAAATATGAGGAATAAAAAGTGTCAAAGTGAAGTATGAGGAATAAAAAGTGTCAAAGTGAAGTTTGAGGAGTAAAAAGTATCAAAGTGAAATATGTGGAATAAAAAGTGTCAAAGTGAAATATGAGGAATAAAAAGTATCAAAGTGAAATATGAGGAATAAAAAGTGGCAAAGTCAAATATGAGGAATACAAAGTATCAAAGTGAAGTATGAGGAATAAAAAGTGTCAAAGTGAAATATGAGGAATAAAAAGTGTCAAAGTGAAGTATGAGGAATAAAAAGTGTCAAAGTGAAGTATGAGGAATAAAAAGTATCAAAGTGAAATATGAGGAATAAAAAGTGTCAAAGTGAAGTGTGAGGAATAAAAAGTGTAAAAGTGAAGTATGAGGAATAAAAAGTGTCAAAGTGAAGTATGTGGAATAAAAAGTGTCAAAGTGAAATATGAGGAATAAAAAGTGTCAAAGTGAAGTATGAGGAATTAAAAGTGTCAAAGTGAAGTATGAGGAATAAAAAGTGTCAAAGTGAAGTATGTGGAATAAAAAGTGTCAAAGTTAAATATGTGGAATAAAAAGTGTCAAAGTGAAGTATGTGGAATAAAAAGTGTCAAAGTGAAATATGTGGAATAAAAAGTGTCAAAGTGAAGTACGAGGAATAAAAAGTGTCAAAGTGAAGTATGAGGAATAAAAAGTGTCAAAGTGAAGTATGTGGAATAAAAAGTGTCAAAGTGAATATGTGGAATAAAAAGTGTCAAAGTCAAATATGAGGAATAAAAAGTGTCAAAGTGAAGTATGAGGAATAAAAAGTGTCAAAGTGAAATATGAGGAATAAAAAGTGTCAAAGTGGAATATGAGGAATAAAAAGTGTCAAAGTGAAATATGAGGAATACAAAGTATCAAAGTGAAATATGTGGAATAAAAAGTGTCAAAGTGAAATATGAGGAATACAAAGTGTCAAAGTGAAATATGAGGAATAAAAAGTGTCAAAGTGAAGTATGAGGAATAAAAAGTGTCAAAGTGAAATATGAGGAATAAAAAGTGTCAAAGTGAAGTATGAGGAATAAAAAGTGTCAAAGTGAAGTACGAGGAATAAAAAGTATCAAAGTGAAATATGAGGAATAAAAAGTGTCAAAGTGAAGTGTGAGGAATAAAAAGTATCGAAGTGAAGTATGAGGAATAAAAAGTGTCAAAGTGAAGTATGAGGAATAAAAAGTGTCAAAGTGAAGTATGTGGAATAAAAAGTGTCAAAGTGAAATATGAGGAATAAAAAGTGTCAAAGTGAAGTATGAGGAATAAAAAGTGTCAAAGTGAAGTATGTGGAATAAAAAGTGTCAAAGTGAATATGTGGAATAAAAAGTGTCAAAGTGAAGTATGTGGAATAAAAAGTGTCAAAGTGAAATATGTGGAATAAAAAGTGTCAAAGTGAAGTATGAGGAATAAAAAGTGTCAAAGTGAAGTATGAGGAATAAAAAGTGTCAAAGTGAAATATGTGGAATAAAAAGTGTCAAAGTGAAGTATGTGGAATAAAAAGTGTCAAAGTGAAATGTGAGGAATAAAAAGTGTCAAAGTGAAATATGAGTAATAAAAAATGTCAAAGTGAAGTATGAGGAATAAAAAGTGTCAAAGTGAAGTATGTGGAATAAAAACTGTCAAAGTGAAATATGTGGAATAAAAAGTGTCAAAGTGAAGTATGAGGAATAAAAAGTGTCAAAGTGAAGTATGAGGAAGAAAAAGTGTCAAAGTGAAGTATGTGGAATAAAAAGTGTCAAAGTGAAGTATGTGGAATAAAAAGTGTCAAAGTGAAGTATGTGGAATAAAACGTTTCAAAGTGAAATATGTGGAATAAAAAGTGTCAAAGTGAAGTATGAGGAATACAAAGTGTCAAAGTGAAGTATGAGGAATAAAAAGTGTCAAAGTGAAGTATGAGGAATAAAAAGTGTCAAAGTGAAATATGTGGACAAAAAAGTGTCAAAGTGAAGTATGAGGAATAAAAAGTGTCAAAGTGAAGTATGAGGAATAAAAAGTGTCAAAGTGAAATATGTGGAATAAAAAGTGTCAAAGTGAAATATGAGGAATAAAAAGTATCAAAGTGAAATATGAGGAATAAAAAGTGGCAAAGTCAAATATGAGGAATACAAAGTATCAAAGTGAAGTATGAGGAATAAAAAGTGTCAAAGTGAAATATGAGGAATACAAAGTGTCAAAGTGAAAAATGAGGAATAAAAAGTATCAAAGTGAAATATGAGGAATAAAAAGTGTCAAAGTCAAATATGAGGAATAAAAAGTGTCAAAGTGAAGTATGAGGAATAAAAAGTGTCAAAGTGAAGTACGAGGAATAAAAAGTGTCAAAGTGAAATATGAGGAATAAGAAAGTGGCAAAGTCAAATATGAGGAATACAAAGTATCAAAGTGAAGTATGACGAATAAAAAGTGTCAAAGTGAAATATGAGGAATAAAAAGTGTCAAAGTGAAGTATGAGGAATAAAAAGTGTCAAAGTGAAGTATGAGGAATAAAAAGTATCAAAGTGAAATATGAGGAATAAAAAGTGTCAAAGTGAAGTGTGAGGAATAAAAAGTATCGAAGTGAAGTATGAGGAATAAAAAGTGTCAAAGTGAAGTATGAGGAATAAAAAGTGTCAAAGTGAAGTATGTGGAATAAAAAGTGTCAAAGTGAAATATGAGGAATAAAAAGTGTCAAAGTGAAGTATGAGGAATAAAAAGTGTCAAAGTGAAGTATGAGGAACAAAAAGTGTCAAAGTGAAGTATGTGGAATAAAAAGTGTCAAAGTGAAATATGTGGAATAAAAAGTGTCAAAGTGAAGTATGTGGAATAAAAAGTGTCAAAGTGAAATATGTGGAATAAAAAGTGTCAAAGTGAATTACGAGGAATAAAAAGTGTCAAAGTGAAGTATGAGGAATAAAAAGTGTCAAAGTGAAGTATGTGGAATAAAAAGTGTCAAAGTGAATATGTGGAATAAAAAGTGTCAAAGTGAAGTATGTGGAATAAAAAGTGTCAAAGTGAAATATGTGGAATAAAAAGTGTCAAAGTGAAGTATGAGGAATAAAAAGTGTCAAAGTGAAGTATGAGGAATAAAAAGTGTCAAAGTGAAGTATGTGGAATAAAAAGTGTCAAAGTGAAATGTGAGGAATAAAAAGTGTCAAAGTGAAATATGAGTAATAAAAAATGTCAAAGTGAAGTATGAGGAATAAAAAGTGTCAAAGTGAAGTATGTGGAATAAAAACTGTCAAAGTGAAATATGAGGAATAAAAAGTATCAAAGTGAAATATGAGGAATAAAAAGTGGCAAAGTCAAATATGAGGAATACAAAGTATCAAAGTGAAATATGTGGAATAAAAAGTGTCAAAGTGAAATATGAGGAATAAAAAGTGTCAAAGTGAAATATGAGGAATAAAAAGTGTCAAAGTGAAGTATGAGGAATAAAAAGTGTCAAAGTGAAATATGAGGAATAAAAAGTGTCAAAGTGAAGTATGAGGAATAAAAAGTGTCAAAGTGAAGTATGAGGAATAAAAAGTGTCAAAGTGAAGTATGTGGAATAAAAAGTGTCAAAGTGAAATATGTGGAATAAAAAGTGTCAAAGTGAAGTATGTGGAATAAAAAGTGTCAAAGTGAAGTATGTGGAATAAAAAGTGTCAAAGTGAAATATGAGGAATACAAAGTGTCAAAGTGAAAAATGAGGAATAAAAAGTATCAAAGTGAAATATGAGGAATAAAAAGTGTCAAAGTCAAATATGAGGAATAAAAAGTGTCAAAGTGAAGTATGAGGAATAAAAAGTGTCAAAGTGAAGTTTGAGGAGTAAAAAGTATCAAAGTGAAATATGTGGAATAAAAAGTGTCAAAGTGAAATATGAGGAATAAAAAGTATCAAAGTGAAATATGAGGAATAAAAAGTGGCAAAGTCAAATATGAGGAATACAAAGTATCAAAGTGAAGTATGAGGAATAAAAAGTGTCAAAGTGAAATATGAGGAATAAAAAGTGTCAAAGTGAAGTATGAGGAATAAAAAGTGTCAAAGTGAAGTATGAGGAATAAAAAGTATCAAAGTGAAATATGAGGAATAAAAAGTGTCAAAGTGAAGTGTGAGGAATAAAAAGTGTAAAAGTGAAGTATGAGGAATAAAAAGTGTCAAAGTGAAGTATGTGGAATAAAAAGTGTCAAAGTGAAATATGAGGAATAAAAAGTGTCAAAGTGAAGTATGAGGAATTAAAAGTGTCAAAGTGAAGTATGAGGAATAAAAAGTGTCAAAGTGAAGTATGTGGAATAAAAAGTGTCAAAGTTAAATATGTGGGATAAAAAGTGTCAAAGTGAAGTATGTGGAATAAAAAGTGTCAAAGTGAAATATGTGGAATAAAAAGTGTCAAAGTGAAGTACGAGGAATAAAAAGTGTCAAAGTGAAGTATGAGGAATAAAAAGTGTCAAAGTGAAGTATGTGGAATAAAAAGTGTCAAAGTGAATATGTGGAATAAAAAGTGTCAAAGTCAAATATGAGGAATAAAAAGTGTCAAAGTGAAGTATGAGGAATAAAAAGTGTCAAAGTGAAATATGAGGAATAAAAAGTGTCAAAGTGGAATATGAGGAATAAAAAGTGTCAAAGTGAAATATGAGGAATACAAAGTATCAAAGTGAAATATGTGGAATAAAAAGTGTCAAAGTGAAATATGAGGAATACAAAGTGTCAAAGTGAAATATGAGGAATAAAAAGTGTCAAAGTGAAGTATGAGGAATAAAAAGTGTCAAAGTGAAATATGAGGAATAAAAAGTGTCAAAGTGAAGTATGAGGAATAAAAAGTGTCAAAGTGAAGTACGAGGAATAAAAAGTATCAAAGTGAAATATGAGGAATAAAAAGTGTCAAAGTGAAGTGTGAGGAATAAAAAGTATCGAAGTGAAGTATGAGGAATAAAAAGTGTCAAAGTGAAGTATGAGGAATAAAAAGTGTCAAAGTGAAGTATGTGGAATAAAAAGTGTCAAAGTGAAATATGAGGAATAAAAAGTGTCAAAGTGAAGTATGAGGAATAAAAAGTGTCAAAGTGAAGTATGTGGAATAAAAAGTGTCAAAGTGAATATGTGGAATAAAAAGTGTCAAAGTGAAGTATGTGGAATAAAAAGTGTCAAAGTGAAATATGTGGAATAAAAAGTGTCAAAGTGAAGTATGAGGAATAAAAAGTGTCAAAGTGAAGTATGAGGAATAAAAAGTGTCAAAGTGAAATATGTGGAATAAAAAGTGTCAAAGTGAAGTATGTGGAATAAAAAGTGTCAAAGTGAAATGTGAGGAATAAAAAGTGTCAAAGTGAAATATGAGTAATAAAAAATGTCAAAGTGAAGTATGAGGAATAAAAAGTGTCAAAGTGAAGTATGTGGAATAAAAAGTGTCAAAGTGAAATATGTGGAATAAAAAGTTTCAAAGTGAAGTATGAGGAATAAAAAGTGTCAAAGTGAAGTATGAGGAAGAAAAAGTGTCAAAGTGAAGTATGTGGAATAAAAAGTGTCAAAGTGAAGTATGTGGAATAAAAAGTGTCAAAGTGAAGTATGTGGAATAAAACGTTTCAAAGTGAAATATGTGGAATAAAAAGTGTCAAAGTGAAGTATGAGGAATACAAAGTGTCAAAGTGAAGTATGAGGAATAAAAAGTGTCAAAGTGAAGTATGAGGAATAAAAAGTGTCAAAGTGAAATATGTGGACAAAAAAGTGTCAAAGTGAAGTATGAGGAATAAAAAGTGTCAAAGTGAAGTATGAGGAATAAAAAGTGTCAAAGTGAAATATGTGGAATAAAAAGTGTCAAAGTGAATTATGAGGAATAAAAAGTATCAAAGTGAAATATGAGGAATAAAAAGTAGCAAAGTCAAATATGAGGAATACAAAGTATCAAAGTGAAGTATGAGGAATAAAAAGTGTCAAAGTGAAATATGAGGAATACAAAGTGTCAAAGTGAAAAATGAGGAATAAAAAGTATCAAAGTGAAATATGAGGAATAAAAAGTGTCAAAGTCAAATATGAGGAATAAAAAGTGTCAAAGTGAAGTATGAGGAATAAAAAGTGTCAAAGTGAAGTACGAGGAATAAAAAGTGTCAAAGTGAAATATGAGGAATAAGAAAGTGGCAAAGTCAAATATGAGGAATACAAAGTATCAAAGTGAAGTATGACGAATAAAAAGTGTCAAAGTGAAATATGAGGAATAAAAAGTGTCAAAGTGAAGTATGAGGAATAAAAAGTGTCAAAGTGAAGTATGAGGAATAAAAAGTATCAAAGTGAAATATGAGGAATAAAAAGTGTCAAAGTGAAGTGTGAGGAATAAAAAGTATCGAAGTGAAGTATGAGGAATAAAAAGTGTCAAAGTGAAGTATGAGGAATAAAAAGTGTCAAAGTGAAGTATGTGGAATAAAAAGTGTCAAAGTGAAATATGAGGAATAAAAAGTGTCAAAGTGAAGTATGAGGAATAAAAAGTGTCAAAGTGAAGTATGAGGAACAAAAAGTGTCAAAGTGAAGTATGTGGAATAAAAAGCTTCAAAGTGAAATATGTGGAATAAAAAGTGTCAAAGTGAAGTATGTGGAATAAAAAGTGTCAAAGTGAAATATGTGGAATAAAAAGTGTCAAAGTGAATTACGAGGAATAAAAAGTGTCAAAGTGAAGTATGAGGAATAAAAAGTGTCAAAGTGAAGTATGTGGAATAAAAAGTGTCAAAGTGAATATGTGGAATAAAAAGTGTCAAAGTGAAGTATGTGGAATAAAAAGTGTCAAAGTGAAATATGTGGAATAAAAAGTGTCAAAGTGAAGTATGAGGAATAAAAAGTTTCAAAGTGAAGTATGAGGAATAAAAAGTGTCAAAGTGAAGTATGTGGAATAAAAAGTGTCAAAGTGAAATGTGAGGAATAAAAAGTGTCAAAGTGAAATATGAGTAATAAAAAATGTCAAAGTGAAGTATGAGGAATAAAAAGTGTCAAAGTGAAGTATGTGGAATAAAAACTGTCAAAGTGAAATATGTGGAATAAAAAGTGTCAAAGTGAAGTATGAGGAATAAAAAGTGTCAAAGTGAAGTATGAGGAAGAAAAAGTGTCAAAGTGAAGTATGTGGAATAAAAAGTGTCAAAGTGAAGTATGAGGAATAAAAAGTGTCAAAGTGAAGTATGTGGAATAAAAAGTTTCAAAGTGAAATATGTGGAATAAAAAGTGTCAAAGTGAAGTATGAGGAATACAAAGTGTCAAAGTGAAGTATGAGGAATAAAAAGTGTCAAAGTGAAGTATGAGGAATAAAAAGTGTCAAAGTGAAATATGTGGACAAAAAAGTGTCAAAGTGAAGTATGAGGAATAAAAAGTGTCAAAGTGAAGTATGAGGAATAAAAAGTGTCAAAGTGAAATATGTGGAATAAAAAGTGTCAAAGTGAAGTATGAGGAATAAAAAGTGTCAAAGTGAAGTATGTGGAATAAAAAGTGTCAAAGTGAATATGTGGAATAAAAAGTGTCAAAGTGAAGTATGTGGAATAAAAAGTGTCAAGGTGCACCCAAAAGCCTGACACTTGAACACATGAATATCTAGTCTGCTATGTTCTTGCCCTGGACTTTATGGACTCTCACACTGAGTGGCAGTGCCAGGTCCAACACTGATAGGCAGGCAGGGCAGTAGGGATGCACCATTAATTGACATAGAGGCTTTAATTAGTGCCATAAATGATAAATAACCACAAGAGTCACCGGCATTTGAGTGACAGACATGTTGGCTAATCCGAATTGTTGAGCCTCGCGTTTCTTCGTCTCGCGCTTCAAACCAAAAGAAAGAGGTCTCACTTCTGCTTTGCTCTCAGCACCTGAGCGCCTTTATTGAACTGAACGCAGTGAGCCCTCTTTTCAGTCATCCACAATCTTTGTTTCGGTGGGCAGAGGGCAAGACTGACTCGCTAGTGAAAAGTGCTGCAATGTAACAAAAATAGGAGAAAAACAAATATGATTACAAAGCCAAGTGTCCCTTTGTGGTAATATTGCAGCTTCAAATCGGATGGGCAATATGAGCCCATCAACATGAACGAACAAGCAAGAATGCCGTGATCATGTGATGCCAACAAACAAAAATACAACGTCCAACCCCGTTTTTCCAACTGGGAAAAAAATACACTTTAAGATGTTCAATATTTATTTAAGTTAACGGCGTGGCGAAGTTGGTAGAGTGGCCGGGCCAGCAATCGGAGGGTTGCTGGTTACTGGGGTTCAATCCCCACCTTCTACCATCCTATGACTAGGATGGTTGTGTCCTTGGGCAAGACACTTCACCCTTGCTCCTGATGGCTGCTGGTTAGCGCCTTGCATGGCAGCTCCCGCCATCAGTGTGTGAATGTGTGTGTGAATGGGTAAGTGTGAAAATACTGTCAAAGCGCTTTGAGTACCTTGAAGGTAGAAAAGCGCTATACAAGTATAACCCATTTATCATTATTTATCAAAGTGAAATATGTGGAATAAAAAGTGTCAAAGTGAAGTATGAGGAATAAAAAGTGTCAAAGTGAAGTATGAGGAATAAAAAGTGTCAAAGTGAAATAAGAGAAATAAAAAGTGAAATATGAGGAATAAACAGTGTCAAAGTGAAATATGAGGAATAAAAAGTGTCAAAGTGAAATATGAGGAATACAAAGTGTCAAAGTGAAAAATGAGGAATAAAAAGTATCAAAGTGAAATATGATGAATAAAAAGTGTCAAAGTGAAGTATGAGGAATAAAAAGTGTCAAAGTGAAGTATGAGGAATAAAAAGTGTCAAAGTGAAGTTTGAGGAATAAAAAGTATCAAAGTGAAATATGTGGAATAAAAATTGTCAAAGTGAAATATGAGGAATAAAAAGTATCAAAGTGAAATATGAGGAATAAAAAGTGTCAAAGTCAAATATGAGGAATAAAAAGTGTCAAAGTGAAGTATGAGGAATAAAAAGTGTCAAAGTGAAATATGAGGAATAAAAAGTGTCAAAGTGAAATATGAGGAATAAAAAGTGTCAAAGTGAAATATGAGGAATACAAAGTATCAAAGTGAAATATGTGGAATAAAAAGTGTCAAAGTGAAGTATGAGGAATACAAAGTGTCAAAGTGAAGTATGAGGAATAAAAAGTGTCAAAGTGAAATATGAGGAATAAAAAGTGTCAAAGTGAAATATGATGAATAAAAAGTGTCAAAGTGAAATATCATGAATAGAAAGTTAAATATGTAGAATAAAAAGTGTCAAATGAAATATGTGGAATAAAAAGTGTCAAATGAAATATGAGGAATAAAAAGTGTCAAAGTGAAATATGATGAATAAAAAGTGTCAAAGTGAAATATCATGAATAGAAAGTTAAATATGTAGAATAAAAAGTGTCAAATGAAATATGTGGAATAAAAAGTGTCAAATGAAATATGTGGAATAAAAAGTGTCAAATGAAATATGTGGAATAAAAAGTGTCAAATGAAATATGAGGAATAAAAAGTCTCAAAGTGAAATATGTGGAATAAAAATTGTCAAGGTGACATATGAGGAATAATAAGTGTCAAAGTGAAATATGAGGAATACAAAGTGTCAAAGTGAAATATGAGGAATAAAAAGGGTCAAAGTGAAATATCAGGAATAGAAAGTTAAATATGTAGAATAAAAAGTGTCAATTGAAATATGTGGATAAAAAGTGTCAAATGAAATATGAGGAATAAAATGTGTCAAAGTGAAATTAGAAGAAAAAAACCTGTCAAACTGAAATATGAGGAATAAAAAGTGTCAAAGTGAAATATGAGGAATAAAAAGTGTCAAAGTGAAATATGAGGAATAAAAAGTGTCAAAGTGAAATATCATGAATAGAAAGATAAATATGTGGAATAAAAAGTGTCAAAGTGAAATATGAGGAATAAAAAGTGTCAAAGTGAAATATGAGGAATAAAAAGTGTCAAAGTGAAATATGAGGAATAAAAAGTGTCAAAGTGAAATATCATGAATAGAAAGTTAAATATGTGGAATAAAAAGTGTCAAAGTGAAATATGAGGAATAAAAAGTGTCAAAGTGAAATATGAGGAATACAAACTGTCAAAGTGAAATATGAGGAATAAAAAGTGTCAAAGTGAAATATCAGGAATAGAAAGTTAAATATGTAGCATAAAAACTGTCAAATGAAATATGTGGAATAAAAAGTGTCAAATGAAATATGAGGAATAAAAAGTCTCAAAGTGAAATATGTGGAATAAAAATTGTCAAGGTGAAATATGAGGAATAATAAGTGTCAAAGTGAAATATGTGGAATAAAAAGTGTCAAATGAAATATGAGGAATAAAAAATGTCAAAGTAAAATATGAGGAATAAAAACTGTCAGCGTGAAATATGAAGAATAAAAACTGTCAAAGTGAAATATGAGGAATAAAAAGCGTCAAAGTGAAGCATGAGAATACAAAGTGTCGAAGTGAAATATGAGGAATAAAAAGTGTCAAATGAAATATGAGGAATAAAAAGTGTCTAAGTGAAATATGTGGAATAAAAAGTGTCAAAGTGAAATATGTGGAATAAAAAGTGTCAAAGTGAAATATGAGGAATAAAAAGTGTCAAAGTGAAATAAGAGGAATAAAAAGTGAAATATGAGGAACAAACAGTGTCAAAGTGAAATATGAGGAATAAAAAGTGTCAAAGTGAAATATGAGGAATACAAAGTGTCAAAGTGAAATATGAGGAATAAAAAGTGTCGAAGTGAAATATGAGGAATACAAAGTGTAAAAGTGAAAAATGAGGAATAAAAAGTATCAAAGTGAAATATGAGGAATAAAAAGTGTCAAAGTCAAATATGAGGAATAAAAAGTGTCAAAGTGAAGTATGAGGAATAAAAAGTGTCAAAGTGAAGTTTGAGGAATAAAAAGTATCAAAGTGAAATATGTGGAATAAAAAGTGTCAAAGTGAAATATGAGGAATAAAAAGTATCAAAGTGAAATATGAGGAATAAAAAGTGGCAAAGTCAAATATGAGGAATACAAAGTATCAAAGTGAAATATGTGGAATAAAAAGTGTCAAAGTGAAATATGAGGAATAAAAAGTGTCAAAGTGAAATATGAGGAATAAAAAGTGTCAAAGTGAAGTATGAGGAATAAAAAGTGTCAAAGTGAAATATGAGGAATAAAAAGTGTCAAAGTGAAGTATGAGGAATAAAAAGTGTCAAAGTGAAGTATGAGGAATAAAAAGTATCAAAGTGAAATATGAGGAATAAAAAGTGTCAAAGTGAAGTGTGAGGAATAAAAAGTATCGAAGTGAAGTATGAGGAATAAAAAGTGTCAAAGTGAAGTATGAGGAATAAAAAGTATCAAAGTGAAGTATGTGGAATAAAAAGTGTCAAAGTGAAATATGAGGAATAAAAAGTGTCAAAGTGAAGTATGAGGAATAAAAAGTGTCAAAGTGAAGTATGAGGAATAAAAAGTGTCAAAGTGAAGTATGTGGAATAAAAAGTGTCAAAGTGAAATATGTGGAATAAAAAGTGTCAAAGTGAAGTATGTGGAATAAAAAGTGTCAAAGTGAAATATGTGGAATAAAAAGTGTCAAAGTGAAATATGAGGAATACAAAGTGTCAAAGTGAAAAATGAGGAATAAAAAGTATCAAAGTGAAATATGAGGAATAAAAAGTGTCAAAGTCAAATATGAGGAATAAAAAGTGTCAAAGTGAAGTATGAGGAATAAAAAGTGTCAAAGTGAAGTTTGAGGAGTAAAAAGTATCAAAGTGAAATATGTGGAATAAAAAGTGTCAAAGTGAAATATGAGGAATAAAAAGTATCAAAGTGAAATATGAGGAATAAAAAGTGGCAAAGTCAAATATGAGGAATACAAAGTATCAAAGTGAAGTATGAGGAATAAAAAGTGTCAAAGTGAAATATGAGGAATAAAAAGTGTCAAAGTGAAGTATGAGGAATAAAAAGTGTCAAAGTGAAGTATGAGGAATAAAAAGTATCAAAGTGAAATATGAGGAATAAAAAGTGTCAAAGTGAAGTGTGAGGAATAAAAAGTGTAAAAGTGAAGTATGAGGAATAAAAAGTGTCAAAGTGAAGTATGTGGAATAAAAAGTGTCAAAGTGAAATATGAGGAATAAAAAGTGTCAAAGTGAAGTATGAGGAATTAAAAGTGTCAAAGTGAAGTATGAGGAATAAAAAGTGTCAAAGTGAAGTATGTGGAATAAAAAGTGTCAAAGTTAAATATGTGGAATAAAAAGTGTCAAAGTGAAGTATGTGGAATAAAAAGTGTCAAAGTGAAATATGTGGAATAAAAAGTGTCAAAGTGAAGTACGAGGAATAAAAAGTGTCAAAGTGAAGTATGAGGAATAAAAAGTGTCAAAGTGAAGTATGTGGAATAAAAAGTGTCAAAGTGAATATGTGGAATAAAAAGTGTCAAAGTCAAATATGAGGAATAAAAAGTGTCAAAGTGAAGTATGAGGAATAAAAAGTGTCAAAGTGAAATATGAGGAATAAAAAGTGTCAAAGTGGAATATGAGGAATAAAAAGTGTCAAAGTGAAATATGAGGAATACAAAGTATCAAAGTGAAATATGTGGAATAAAAAGTGTCAAAGTGAAATATGAGGAATACAAAGTGTCAAAGTGAAATATGAGGAATAAAAAGTGTCAAAGTGAAGTATGAGGAATAAAAAGTGTCAAAGTGAAATATGAGGAATAAAAAGTGTCAAAGTGAAGTATGAGGAATAAAAAGTGTCAAAGTGATGTACGAGGAATAAAAAGTATCAAAGTGAAATATGAGGAATAAAAAGTGTCAAAGTGAAGTGTGAGGAATAAAAAGTATCGAAGTGAAGTATGAGGAATAAAAAGTGTCAAAGTGAAGTATGAGGAATAAAAAGTGTCAAAGTGAAGTATGTGGAATAAAAAGTGTCAAAGTGAAATATGAGGAATAAAAAGTGTCAAAGTGAAGTATGAGGAATAAAAAGTGTCAAAGTGAAGTATGAGGAATAAAAAGTGTCAAAGTGAAGTATGTGGAATAAAAAGTGTCAAAGTGAAATATGTGGAATAAAAGGTGTCAAAGTGAAGTATGTGGAATAAAAAGTGTCAAAGTGAAATATGTGGAATAAAAAGTGTCAAAGTGAAGTACGAGGAATAAAAAGTGTCAAAGTGAAGTATGAGGAATAAAAAGTGTCAAAGTGAAGTATGTGGAATAAAAAGTGTCAAAGTGAATATGTGGAATAAAAAGTGTCAAAGTGAAGTATGTGGAATAAAAAGTGTCAAAGTGAAATATGTGGAATAAAAAGTGTCAAAGTGAAGTATGAGGAATAAAAAGTGTCAAAGTGAAGTATGTGGAATAAAAAGTGTCAAAGTGAAATATGTGGAATAAAAAGTGTCAAAGTGAAGTATGAGGAATAAAAAGTGTCAAAGTGAAATATGTGGAATAAAAAGTGTCAAAGTGAAGTATGTGGAATAAAAAGTGTCAAAGTGAAATATGTGGAATAAAAAGTGTCAAAGTGAAATGTGAGGAATAAAAAGTGTCAAAGTGAAATATGAGGAATAAAAAATGTCAAAGTGAAGTATGAGAAATAAAAAGTGTCAAAGTGAAGTATGTGGAATAAAAAGTGTCAAAGTGAAATATGTGGAATAAAAAGTGTCAAAGTGAAGTATGAGGAATAAAAAGTGTCAAAGTGAAGTATGTGGAATAAAAAGTGTCAAAGTGAAATAAAAAGTGTCAAAGTGAAGTATGTGGAATAAAAAGTGTCAAAGTGAAATATGTGGAATAAAAAGTGTCAAAGTGAAGTACGAGGAATAAAAAGTGTCAAAGTGAAGTATGAGGAATAAAAAGTGTCAAAGTGAAGTATGTGGAATAAAAAGTGTCAAAGTGAATATGTGGAATAAAAAGTGTCAAAGTGAAGTATGTGGAATAAAAAGTGTCAAAGTGAAATATGTGGAATAAAAAGTGTCAAAGTGAAGTATGAGGAATAAAAAGTGTCAAAGTGAAGTATGAGGAATAAAAAGTGTCAAAGTGAAGTATGAGGAATAAAAAGTGTCAAAGTGAAATATGTGGAATAAAAAGTGTCAAAGTGAAGTATGTGGAATAAAAAGTGTCAAAGTGAAATATGTGGAATAAAAAGTGTCAAAGTGAAATGTGTGGAATAAAAAGTGTCAAAGTGAAATATGAGGAATAAAAAATGTCAAAGTGAAGTATGAGAAATAAAAAGTGTCAAAGTGAAGTATGTGGAATAAAAAGTGTCAAAGTGAAATATGTGGAATAAAAAGTGTCAAAGTGAAGTATGAGGAATAAAAAGTGTCAAAGTGAAGTATGTGGAATAAAAAGTGTCAAAGTGAAGTATGTGGAATAAAAAGTGTCAAAGTGAAGTATGTGGAATAAAAAGTGTCAAAGTGAAGTATGTGGAATAAAAAGTTTCAAAGTGAAATATGTGGAATAAAAAGTGTCAAAGTGAAGTATGAGGAATAAAAAGTGTCAAAGTGAAGTATGAGGAATAAAAAGTGTCAAAGTGAAATATGAGGACTAAAAAGTGTCAAAGTAAAGTATGAGGAATAAAAAGTGTCAAAGTGAAATATGTGGAATAAAAAGTGTCAAAGTGAAGTATGAGGAATAAAAAGTGTCAAGTGAAGTATGTGGAATAAAAAGTGTCAAAGTGAATATGTGGAATAAAAAGTGTCAAAGTGAAGTATGTGGAATAAAAAGTGTCAAAGTGAAATATGTGGAATAAAAAGTGTCAAAGTGAAGTATGAGGAATAAAAAGTGTCAAAGTGAAGTATGTGGAATAAAAAGTGTCAAAATTAAGTATGTGGAATAAAAAGTTTCAAAGTAAAATATGTGGAATAAAAAGTGTCAAAGTGAAGTATGAGGAATAAAAAGTGTCAAAGTGAAATATGTGGAATAAAAAGTGTCAAAGTGAAGTATGAGGAATAAAAAGTGTCAAAGTGAAGTATGAGGAAAAAAAAGTGTCAAAGTGAAGTATGAGGAATAAAAAGTGTCAAAGTGAAGTATGAGGAATAATAAGTGTCAAAGTGAAGTATGAGGAATAAAAAGTGTCAAAGTGAAGTATGTGGAATAAAAAGTGTCAAAGTGAAATATGTGGAATAAAAAGTGTCAAAGTGAAGTACGAGGAATAAAAAGTGTCAAAGTGAAGTATGAGGAATAAAAAGTGTCAAAGTGAAGTATGTGGAATAAAAAGTGTCAAAGTGAATATGTGGAATAAAAAGTGTCAAAGTGAAGTATGTGGAATAAAAAGTGTCAAAGTGAAATATGTGGGATAAAAAGTGTCAAAGTGAAGTATGAGGAATAAAAAGTGTCAAAGTGAAGTATGAGGAATAAAAAGTGTCAAAGTGAAGTATGAGGAATAAAAAGTGTCAAAGTGAAATATGTGGAATAAAAAGTGTCAAAGTGAAGTATGTGGAATAAAAAGTGTCAAAGTGAAATATGTGGAATAAAAAGTGTCAAAGTGAAATGTGTGGAATAAAAAGTGTCAAAGTGAAATATGAGGAATAAAAAATGTCAAAGTGAAGTATGAGAAATAAAAAGTGTCAAAGTGAAGTATGTGGAATAAAAAGTGTCAAAGTGAAATATGTGGAATAAAAAGTGTCAAAGTGAAGTATGAGGAATAAAAAGTGTCAAAGTGAAGTATGTGGAATAAAAAGTGTCAAAGTGAAGTATGTGGAATAAAAAGTGTCAAAGTGAAGTATGTGGAATAAAAAGTGTCAAAGTGAAGTATGTGGAATAAAAAGTTTCAAAGTGAAATATGTGGAATAAAAAGTGTCAAAGTGAAGTATGAGGAATAAAAAGTGTCAAAGTGAAGTATGAGGAATAAAAAGTGTCAAAGTGAAATATGAGGACTAAAAAGTGTCAAAGTAAAGTATGAGGAATAAAAAGTGTCAAAGTGAAATATGTGGAATAAAAAGTGTCAAAGTGAAGTATGAGGAATAAAAAGTGTCAAGTGAAGTATGTGGAATAAAAAGTGTCAAAGTGAATATGTGGAATAAAAAGTGTCAAAGTGAAGTATGTGGAATAAAAAGTGTCAAAGTGAAATATGTGGAATATAAAGTGTCAAAGTGAAGTATGAGGAATAAAAAGTGTCAAAGTGAAGTATGTGGAATAAAAAGTGTCAAAATGAAGTATGTGGAATAAAAAGTTTCAAAGTAAAATATGTGGAATAAAAAGTGTCAAAGTGAAGTATGAGGAATAAAAAGTGTCAAAGTGAAATATGTGGAATAAAAAGTGTCAAAGTGAAGTATGAGGAATAAAAAGTGTCAAAGTGAAGTATGAGGAAAAAAAAGTGTCAAAGTGAAGTATGAGGAATAAAAAGTGTCAAAGTGAAGTATGAGGAATAATAAGTGTCAAAGTGAAGTATGAGGAATAAAAAGTGTCAAAGTGAAGTATGTGGAATAAAAAGTGTCAAAGTGAAATATTGTGGAGAAAATGTCAACATCAAAGAGTTTTTACTCGCCCTGGAAGCTTCTGTTGGACGAGGGCGGGAAGGTGTTGCCCACCATCACCAGCGTGGGGTCGATGACGATTTCCCGGCTCCGCCCCCGCGACCCCGTGACCTCCCTCTGCCCGCCGCCGCCATCCAGCCGCAAGGTCATCTCGTTGTCATGGCGATCCAGCGAGACCTGGTGCCATTCACCGTTGTCCAGGCGATACGTGGGCAGGGTCAGGTTGTAGTCGCCATCGCCCAGGTTGTAGGAGACACTCAGGAGGCCCTGGCACAGCTGATGGGAGGAAGAAGAAGAAGAAGAAGAAGAAGAAGAAGAAGAAGAAGAAGAAGAAGAAGAAGAAGAAGAGAGATTGGTAATAAAAGTTAAAAATAGCCTCAGACTTTGTGGAGACAACAACAACTTTCATTTATTTTAAGGGGAAAAACTTTTATTTTGAAGGTGTGGCTAAGATATTACATTAGTATGGCACACTATACAGTAGTTTATGAAGTATTAGTATCGTGAAGTATGTCCACAGTAGGAAGAAGGAGTATTTCATGAAGTATTAGTATAGTGAAATATGTCCACAGTAGGAAGAAGGAGTATTTCATGAAGTATTAGTATAGTGAAGTATGTCCACAGTAGGAAGAAGGAGTATTTCATGAAGTATTAGTATAGTGAAATATGTCCACAGTAGGAAGAAGGAGTATTTCATGAAGTATTAGTATAGTGAAATATGTCCACAGTAGGAAGAAGGAGTATTTCATGAAGTATTAGTATAGTGAAATATGTCCACAGTAGGAAGAAGGAGTATTTCATGAAGTATTAGTATAGTGAAGTATGTCCACAGTAGGAAGAAGGAGTATTTCATGAAGTATTAGTATAGTGAAATATGTACACAGTATGAAGAAGGAGTATTTCATGAAGTATTAGTATAGTGAAATATGTCCACAGTAGGAAGAAGGAGTATTTCATGAAGTATTAGTATAGTGAAATATGTCCACAGTAGGAAGAAGGAGTATTTCATGAAGTATTAGTATAGTGAAATATGTCCACAGTAGGAAGAAGGAGTATTTCATGAAGTATTAGTATAGTGAAGTATGTCCACAGTAGGAAGAAGGAGTATTTCATGAAGTATTAGTATAGTGAAATATGTACACAGTATGAAGAAGGAGTATTTCATGAAGTATTAGTATAGTGAAATATGTCCACAGTAGGAAGAAGGAGTATTTCATGAAGTATTAGTATAGTGAAATATGTACACAGCATGAAGAAGGAGTATTTCATGAAGTATTACCTCCAGTGTCAAATACTCCATCTGCAGCCTGGCTGTGAGGCTGACCAGGGTGCTGCTGTGTTTGCGGGTTCGGACCATGATCTGCACCGCTGTCCTGCGGGCCGGCAGAGGTGCAGCCAGCTGGTAGTGCACGTGTGCGTCTGCAGCCACAGAATATTCTGGAAGCTCTGCAGGAAAACACAAACACAAAGTACATATAAATACATGACATATAAATACATGACATATAAATATATGACATATAAATACATGACATATAAATACATGACATATAAATATATGACATATAAATACATGACATATAAATACATGACATATAAATATATGACATAAATACATGACATAAATACATGACATATAAATATATGACATATAAATACATGACATATAAATACATGACATATAAATATATGACATATAAATACATGACATATAAATACATGACATATAAATACATGACATATAAATACATGACATATAAATACATGACATATAAATATATGACATATAAATACATGACATATAAATACATGACATATAAATATATGACATATAAATACATGACATATAAATACATGACATATAAATATATGACATATAAATACATGACATATAAATATATGACATATAAATACATGACATATAAATACATGACATATAAATATATGACATATAAATACATGACATATAAATACATGACATATAAATACATGACATATAAATACATGACATATAAACACATGACATAAATATATGACATATATATACATATATGACATATAAATATATGACATAAAAATACATGACATATAAATACATGACATATAAATACATGACATATAAATACATGACATATAAATATATGACATATAAATACATGACATATAATTACATGACATATAAATATATGACATATAAATACATGACATATAAATACATGACATATAAATATATGACATATAAATACATGACATAAATACATGACATATAAATACATGACATATAAATACATGACATATAAATATATGACATATAAATATATGACATATAAATACATGACATATAAATATATGACATATAAATACATGACATATAAATACATGACATATAAATATATGACATATAAATACATGACATATAAATACATGACATATAAATATATGACATATAAATACATGACATAAATACATGACATATAAATACATGACATATAAATATATGACATATAAATATATGACATATAAATACATGACATATAAATACATGACATATAAATATATGACATATAAATATATGACATATAAATATATGACATATAAATACATGACATATAAATACATGACATATAAATACATGACATATAAATATATGACATATAAATACATGACATATAAATATATGACATATAAATACATGACATATAAATACATGACATATAAATATATGACATATAAATACATGACATATAAATATATGACATATAAATACATGACATATAAATACATGACATATAAATATATGACATATAAATATATGACATATAAATACATGACATATAAATATATGACATATAAATACATGACATATAAATACATGACATATAAATACATGACATATAAACACATGACATATAAATACATGACATATAAACACATGACATAAATATATGACATATATATAAATATATGACATATAAATATATGACATAAAAATACATGACATATAAATACATGACATATAAATATATGACATATAAATACATGACATATAAATATATGACATATAAATACATGACATATAAATACATGACATATAAATATATGACATATAAATACATGACATATAAATACATGACATATAAATACATGACATATAAATACATGACATATAAATACATGACATATAAATACATGACATATAAATATATGACATATAAATACATGACATATAAATACATGACATATAAATATATGACATATAAATACATGACATATAAATATATGACATATAAATATTTGACATATAAATACATGACATATAAATATATGACATATAAATATATGACATATAAATACATGACATATAAATATATGACATATAAATACATGACATATAAATACATGACATATAAATATATGACATATAAATACATGACATATAAATATATGACATATAAATACATGACATATAAATACATGACATATAAATATATGACATATAAATACATGACATATAAATATATGACATATAAATACATGACATATAAATACATGACATATAAATATATGACATATAAATATATGACATATAAATACATGACATATAAATATATGACATATAAATACATGACATATAAATACATGACATATAAATACATGACATATAAACACATGACATATAAATACATGACATATAAACACATGACATAAATATATGACATATATATAAATATATGACATATAAATATATGACATAAAAATACATGACATATAAATACATGACATATAAATATATGACATATAAATACATGACATATAAATATATGACATATAAATACATGACATATAAATACATGACATATAAATATATGACATATAAATACATGACATATAAATACATGACATATAAATACATGACATATAAATACATGACATATAAATACATGACATATAAATACATGACATATAAATATATGACATATAAATACATGACATATAAATACATGACATATAAATATATGACATATAAATACATGACATATAAATATATGACATATAAATATTTGACATATAAATACATGACATATAAATATATGACATATAAATATATGACATATAAATACATGACATATAAATATATGACATATAAATACATGACATATAAATACATGACATATAAATATATGACATATAAATACATGACATAAATACATGACATATAAATACATGACATATAAATACATGACATATAAATATATGACATATAAATACATGACATATAAATACATGACATATAAATATATGACATATAAATACATGACATATAAATACATGACATATAAATATATGACATATAAATACATGACATATAAATATATGACATATAAATATTTGACATATAAATATATGACATATAAATATATGACATATAAATACATGACATATAAATACATGACATATAAATATATGACATATAAATACATGAAATATAAATATATGACATATAAATACATGACATATAAATATATGACATATAAATACATGACATATAAATATATGACATATAAATACATGACATATAAATACATGACATATAAATATATGACATATAAATACATGACATAAATACATGACATATAGGCAAGGCAAGGCAAGGCAACTTTATTTGTATAGCGCTTTTTATACACAAGGCAGACTCAAAGTGCTTCACAGACAACAAAGTGAAATGAAAGAAAATAAAAGCAAAATTAAAATGCAGACAATAAAAATAAAAACAGTGCAGACGTTAAAAGTTAAAAGATTAAAAGATTTAGCTGAAAGCTAAGGTGAACATAAAAGTCTTCAGTCTAGTTTTAAAAGTAGTGAGAGTTGGGGAGAGTCTGACATCTTCAGGAAGTTTATTCCAGCTATGTGTTGCATAGTGACTGAATGATGATCTCCCTTGATTTGAGTTTACTCTTGGAACCGCTAACAGATTGGTCTCAGAAGATCTTAGTGATCTAGAGGGCGTATATAGTGGGAGCATATCAGTGATATACTTGGGCCCTAGACCATGTAGTGATTTATATGTGAGCAGGAGGATTTTGAAATCTATTCTCTGATGTACAGGGAGCCAATGTAAGGATTTAAGAATTGGTGTAATGTGCTCACATTTTTTGGTCTTTGTTAGAACTCTAGCAGCAGCGTTCTGAACAAGCTGTAGCTGCCTGACAGTTTTTTTGGGAAGACCTGCAAGGAGACCATTACAATAGTCTAGCCTACTGGTAATAAAGGCATGTACAAGTTTTTCTAAGTCTTGAGCTGACATGAGCCCTCTAAGTCTTTTTACATTTTTGAGGTGATAGTAGGCCGATTTTGTTACTGATTTGATGTGACTGTCGAAATGTAAATCAGAATCTAAAATAACCCCAAGATTTCTGGCTTTATTTGAGGTTTTCAGGGACAGTGATTGAAGGTGTTGGATGACTTTAAACCTTTCTTTTTTAGCACCAAAAACAATTATCTCAGTTTTATCTTCATTTAGTTGTAGGAAATTTTGGCACATCCAGTGTTTGACTTGCTCAATGCACTGGCACAGAAGATCTATGGGGCGATAGTCATTTGGTGATAGCGCTACATAGATTTGGGTGTCATCGGCATAGCAATGATGGTCAATGTTATTATTTTGCATGATTTGTCCTAGTGGGAGCATATAGATGTTAAATAAAGTCGGCCCCAAGATTGAACCTTGGGGGACTCCACACGTTACGTTGGTTGGTTCTGATACAAAGTCACCAATGGAAACAAAATAGTTCCTATCTTGTAGATATGACTTGAACCAGCTTAAAACTGTGCCTGAGATCCCCACCCAGTTTTCCAACCTGTCCAAAAGTATTGAGTGGTCGACAGTGTCAAATGCAGCACTGAGGTCCAAAAGCATTAATACTGAAGTTTTGCCAGAGTCTGTGTTTAGACGGATGTCATTTATAACTTTAAGAAGGGCCGTCTCTGTGCTATGAAGAGGTCGAAATCCTGACTGGAAGTTGTTGTGGCAGCCAGTAGAAGCCAAGAAGTGATTTAGTTGTTGGAGGACAACTTTCTCAATTATTTTACTTATGAATGGTAGATTTGAAATTGGTCTGTAGTTGTTGATAACAGAGGCATCTAGGCTCTGCTTTTTTAGAAGAGGTTTAATGACTGCAGTTTTGAAAGCCTTCGGGAAATTGCCCGATTTAATAGAATTATTAACTATTTGCAAGATGTCTGTTGATAGGCAGTCAAAAACATTCTTAAAGAAGTTGGTAGGTAAAACATCAAGGCAGCAGGTGGATGACTTTAGAGCTGTCACCGTTTCCACTAGAGTTTTAGAGTCTATGGCATTAAAGCTTGCCATCATTGCTGTGTTACTTTTGCCTAAATGGGGTGGTGATCCAACTTTTTTACTTGAGATATTGATGGTGCGTCTGATGCCTTCAATTTTATCAGTATAAAAGAATGCAAAGTCATTGCATTTCTGCGTGGAATGGAGTTCGGCTGGTATTTGTGTTGGGGGTTTAGTCAGTCTGTCAACGATTGTGAATAGGGTTTTGGCCTTATTTGTGTTGCTGTTTATGATATTGGAGAATAATGTTTCTCTAGCACTTTTTAAGACTAAATTGTAGGCCTGGAGGCTCTCTTTATAGATGTCATGGTGAATATGAAGTTTTGTATTCCGCCAGATTCGTTCAGCCTTCCTGCACTCTCTTCTCTGGGCTGTTACAGCAGCAGATTTTCTCCAGGGTGCCTTTTGCTTGCCAGAAATCGTTTTAACTGTAACAGGTGCAATGATATCTATGATATTCACAATTTTGGAATTAAAGTTGCTTACAAGATCATCAGCATGACATGGGTTTAGAGGTGGTAGTGAGGAGATGGCGTTTTTAAAGAGGACATTAGCATGTTCATTTATGTACCGCTTTTTGACATTCTTTGATTCTGTTTGTGTGTCCGGAATTACAGAAATATTAAAGAAAACACAGAAATGATCAGACAATGAAGGATCAATCACAAGAACATCAGAAACATTGAGACCTTTTGTGATAATCAGGTCCAGGGTGTGTCCCTTATAATGTGTAGCCTCTTTCACATGTTGAGACAGTTCAAATGTGTCTAAAATAGTAAAAAGTTCTTTTGCGCCCTTGTCATTTAAATCGTCAATATGAAAATTAAAATCACCAGTTATAACCAGGCAGTCAAAGTCAGTGGAGATGCTAGACAATAGTTCAGTAAAATCATCAAAAAAATTTGCAGAATATTTAGGTGGCCTGTAGATAATTAACAAGAGAATTTTGGGAGAGCATTTCAACACAGCACACAGGTATTCAAATGATGTAAACTCACCGAGTGACATCTGTTTCCCCTGAAACATGTTTTTAAATATAGCAGCAACCCCTCCACCTCTTTTCCCCGATCTACATATATCAATGAAGTTATAGTTGGGGGGTGCTGTCTCGATCAGAATGCTTGCACTGTTATTTTGTTCCAGCCATGTTTCAGTTAAAAACATAAAGTCAAGTTTAGAAGTGCTAATAAAATCATTGACTAAAAATGATTTGCTATTCAGAGACCTGACATTGAGCAGACCCATCCTGATGGTGTTATTGACAGGCTTCGATGTTGGCTTTGATTTGGAGATAATAGGAATGAGATTGTTTAGGTTAGCAGGGTGGCTAAGTTTCCCAATGTTTACTCTCTTGGTAGTCACAACAGGGATGTAGAAGGTGCCATGATTTGATGTAGGCAACCTTGGGCCCAGCTGATAATGTGGTCTACTGCTGAACCCTTTTCTGTATCAGAGATATTCAGGACTGCTGTCAGGGCGAGGCGGGGTTTGCCGTAAGGGGGAGGGGGAGTGAGCAGCGTCAGAGCTGGGACGAACTACTGAAGGTGGACGTTGAGGGCGTGTAAGGGGTTGGCGTGAGAAAGGTGAAGTATGGCTGGGGGGTTGTGGAGCACGCCTTCGTGGAGGGGGTGGTGGAGGTGAGCGATGATCTAGGGGGGTAAAAATCTGAGTAGGGTGGGGCGTGAGTGGGGGTAGCTCCCGGAACTCCAAGGGGGAGAAGGGGGGAGAAAGGTCTACTTGAGGGAGGGAGAAAGATGACATATAAATATATGACATATAAATATATGACATATAAATACATGACATATAAATACATGACATATAAATATATGACATATAAATACATGACATATAAATACATGACATATAAATATATGACATATAAATACATGACATATAAATACATGACATATAAATACATGACATATAAATATATGACATATAAATACATGACATATAAATACATGACATATAAATATATGACATATAAATACATGACATATAAATATATGACATAAAAATACATGACATATAAATACATGACATATAAATATATGACATATAAATACATGACATATAAATACATGACATATAAATATATGACATATAAATACATGACATATAAATACATGACATATAAATACATGACATATAAATATATGACATATAAATACATGACATATAAATACATTACATATAAATACATGACATATAAATATATGACATATAAATATATGACATATAAATACATGACATATAAATACATGACATATAAATATATGACATATAAATACATGACATATAAATACATGACATATAAATATATGACATATAAATACATGACATATAAATATATGACATATAAATACATGACATATAAATACATGACATATAAATATATGACATATAAATACATGACATATAAATACATGACATATAAATACATGACATATAAATATATGACATATAAATACATGACATATAAATACATGACATATAAATACATGACATATAAATATATGACATATAAATACATGACATATAAATACATGACATATAAATATATGACATATAAATACATGACATATAAATATATGACATATAAATACATGACATATAAATATATGACATATAAATACATGACATATAAATATATGACATAAAAATACATGACATATAAATACATGACATATAAATATATGACATATAAATACATGACATATAAATACATGACATATAAATATATGACATATAAATACATATATATATATAAGTACATGACATATAAATACATATATATATAAGTACATGACATATAAATACATATATATGTAAGTATATGACATATAAATACATATATATATATAAGTACATGATATATAAATATATGACATATAAATATATGACATATATATAAATATATGACGTATAAATATATATATATATATATATAAGTACATGATATATTTAAATACATATATATATAAGTACATGACATATAAATACATATATATATAAGTACATGACATATAAATACATATATATGTAAGTATATGACATATAAATACATATATATATATCAGTACATGATATATAAATATATGACATATAAATATATGACATATATATAAATATATGACATATAAATATATATATATATATATAAGTACATGATATATTTAAATACATATATATATAAGTACATGACATATAAATACATATATATAAGTACATGACATATAAATACATATATATGTAAGTATATGACATATAAATACATATATATATATATAAGTACATGATATATAAATATATGACATATAAATACATGACATATATATAAATATATGACATATAAATATATATATATATATAAGTACATGATATATTTAAATACATATATATATAAGTACATGACATATAAATACATATATATATAAGTACATGACATATAAATACATATATATGTAAGTATATGACATATAAATACATATATATATATCAGTACATGATATATAAATATATGACGTATAAATATATGACATATATATAAATATATGACATATAAATATATATATATATATATAAGTACATGATATATTTAAATACATATATATATATAAGTACATGACATATAAATACATATATATAAGTACATGACATATAAATACATATATATGTAAGTATATGACATATAAATACATATATATATATATAAGTACATGATATATAAATATATGACATATAAATATATGACATATATATAAATATATGACATATAAATATATATATATATATATAAGTACATGATATATTTAAATACATATATATATAAGTACATGACATATAAATACATATATATATAAGTACATGATATATATATGAATACACGACACGCGCTTCAAGCTCACCTGTGAAGTGAAACATTTGAGGTGACTACCTCTTGAAGTGAAACATTTGAGGTGACTACCTCTTGAAGTGAAACATTTGAGGTGACTACCTCTTGAAGTGAAACATTTGAGGTGACTACCTCTTGAAGCTCATGGAGAGAATGCCAAGAGTGTGCAAAACACTAATCAGAGCAAAGGGTGGCTATTTTGAAGGAACTACAATATACAACTTCTTTTTGTAAAGTACATAACTCCACATGTGTTCATTCATAGTTGTTGTAGTTGTAGTAGTTGTAGTTGTAGTAGTTCATAGTTGTAGTAGTAGTAGTTGTAGTAGTAGTAGTTGTAGTAGTTGTAGTAGTTCATAGTTGTAGTAGTAGTAGTTGTAGTAGTTCATAGTTGTTGTAGTTGTAGTTGTAGTAGTTGTAGTAGTTCATAGTTGTTGTAGTTGTAGTAGTTGTAGTTGTAGTAGTTCATAGTTGTTGTAGTTGTAGTTGTTAAGTGCATAACTCCACATGTGTTCATTCATAGTTGTTGTAGTTGTAGTAGTTGTAGTTGTAGTAGTTCATAGTTGTAGTAGTTCATAGTTGTAGTAGTAGTAGTTGTAGTAGTTCATAGTTGTTGTAGTTGTAGTTGTAGTAGTTGTAGTTGTAGTAGTTCATAGTTGTTGTAGTTGTAGTAGTTGTAGTTGTAGTTGTTCATAGTTGTTGTAGTTGTAGTTGTTAAGTGCATAACTCCACATGTGTTCATTCACAGTTGTTGTAGTTGTAGTAGTTGTAGTTGTAGTAGTTCATAGTTGTAGTAGTTGTAGTTGTAGTAGTTCATAGTTGTAGTAGTAGTAGTAGTTGTAGTAGTTCATAGTTGTTGTAGTTGTAGTAGTTGTAGTTGTAGTAGTTCATAGTTGTAGTAGTTGTAGTTGTAGTAGTTCATAGTTGTAGTATTTGTAGTTGTAGTAGTTGTAGTTGTAGTAGTTCATAGTTGTAGTAGTTGTAGTTGTAGTAGTTCATAGTTGTAGTAGTTGTAGTTGTAGTAGTTCATAGTTGTAGTATTTGTAGTTGTAGTAGTTCATAGTTGTAGTAGTAGTAGTTGTAGTAGTTCATAGTTGTTGTAGTTGTAGTAGTTGTAGTTGTAGTAGTTCATAGTTGTTGTAGTTGTAGTTGTTAAGTGCATAACTCCACATGTGTTCATTCATAGTTGTTGTAGTTGTAGTAGTTGTAGTTGTAGTAGTTCATAGTTGTTGTAGTTGTAGTTCATAGTTGTAGTATTTCATAGTTGTAGTAGTTCATAGTTGTAGTATTTCATAGTTGTAGTAGTTGTAGTTGTTGTAGTTCATAGTTGTAGTAGTTGTAGTTCATAGTTGTAGTAGTTCATAGTTGTAGTAGTTGTAGTTGTTAAGTGCATAACTCCACATGTGTTCATTCATAGTTGTTGTAGTTGTAGTTGTAGTAGTTGTAGTTGTAGTAGTAGTTCATAGTTGTAGTAGTTGTAGTTGTAGTAGTTCATAGTTGTAGTAGTTGTAGTTGTAGTAGTTCATAGTTGTAGTAGTAGTAGTTGTAGTAGTTCATAGTTGTTGTAGTTGTAGTAGTTGTAGTAGTTCATAGTTGTAGTAGTTGTAGTTGTTGTTGTAGTAGTTCATAGTTGTAGTAGTTGTAGTTGTTAAGTGCATAACTCCACATGTGTTCATTCATAGTTGTAGTTGTAGTTGTAGTAGTTGTAGTTGTAGTAGTAGTTCATAGTTGTAGTAGTTGTAGTTGTAGTAGTTCATAGTTGTAGTGGTTGTAGTTGTAGTAGTTCATAGTTGTAGTAGTAGTAGTTGTAGTAGTTCATAGTTGTTGTAGTTGTAGTAGTTGTAGTAGTTCATAGTTGTAGTAGTTGTAGTTGTAGTTGTAGTAGTTCATAGTTGTAGTAGTAGTAGTTGTAGTAGTTCATAGTTGTTGTAGTTGTAGTAGTTGTAGTAGTTCATAGTTGTAGTAGTTGTAGTTGTAGTTGTAGTAGTTCATAGTTGTAGTAGTTGTAGTTGCAGTAGTTCATAGTTGTAGTTGTAGTAGTTCATAGTTGTAGTAGTTGTAGTTGTAGTAGTTGTTCATAGTTGTAGTTGTAGTAGTTGTAGTTGTAGTAGTAGTAGTTGTAAAGTACATAACTTTTGGCCTGTACTGTATGTATATATATATATATATATATATATATATATATATATATATATATATATATATATATATATATATATATATATATATATATATATATATATATATATATATAGATGAACTACTCACCCTCCTCTCACACACATGCCCAGATGAACTACTCACCCTCCTCACACACATGCCCTGATGAACTACTCACCCTCCTCACACACATGCCCAGATGAACTACTCACCCTCCTCTCACACACATGCCCAGATGAACTACTCACCCTCCTCACACACATGCCCAGATGAACAACTCACCCTCCTCACACACATGCCCAGATGAACTACTCACCCTCCTCACACACATGCCCAGATGATCTACTCACCCTCCTCACACACATGGCCAGATGAACTACTCACCCTCCTCTCACACACATGCCCAGATGAACTACTCACCCTCCTCTCACACACATGCCCAGATGAACTACTCACCCTCCTCACACACACATGCCCAGATGAACTACTCACCCTCCTCACACACATGCCCAGATGAACAACTCACCCTCCTCACACACATGCCCAGATGAACAACTCACCCTCCTCACACACATGCCCAGATGATCTACTCACCCTCCTCACACACATGGCCAGATGAACTACTCACCCTCCTCTCACACACATGCCCAGATGAACTACTCACCCTCCTCACACACATGCCCAGATGAACTACTCACCCTCCTCACACACATGCCCAGATAAACTACTCACCCTCCTCACACACATGCCCAGATGAACTACTCACCCTCCTCACACACATGCCCAGATGAACTACTCACCCTCCTCTCACACACATGCCCAGATGAACTACTCACCCTCCTCACACACATGCCCAGATGAACTACTCACCCTCCTCTCACACACATGCCCAGATGAACTACTCACCCTCCTCACACACATGGCCAGATGAACTACTCACCCTCCTCTCACACACATGCCCAGATGAACTACTCACCCTCCTCACACACATGCCCAGATGAACTACTCCCCCTCCTCTCACACACATGCCCAGATGAACTACTCACCCTCCTCACACACATGCCCAGATGAACAACTCACCCTCCTCACACACATGCCCAGATGAACAACTCACCCTCCTCACACACATGCCCAGATGAACTACTCACCCTCCTCACACACATGCCCAGATGAACTACTCACCCTCCTCACACACATGGCCAGATGAACAACTCACCCTCCTCACACACATGCCCAGATGAACTACTCACCCTCCTCACACACATGCCCAGATGAACAACTCACCCTCCTCACACACATGCCCAGATGAACAACTCACCCTCCTCACACGCATGCCCAGATGAACTACTCACCCTCCTCACACACATGCCCAGATGATCTACTCACCCTCCTCACACACATGGCCAGATGAACTACTCACCCTCCTCTCACACACATGCCCAGATGAACTACTCACCCTCCTCACACACATGCCCAGATGAACTACTCACCCTCCTCACACACATGCCCAGATGAACTACTCACCCTCCTCACACACATGCCCAGATGAACTACTCACCCTCCTCACACACATGCCCAGATGAACTACTCACCCTCCTCTCACACACATGCCCAGATGAACAACTCACCCTCCTCACACACATGCCCAGATGAACAACTCACCCTCCTCACGCACATGCCCAGATGAACTACTCACCCTCCTCACACACACATGGCCAGATGAACTACTCACCCTCCTCACACACATGCCCAGATGAACTACTCACCCTCCTCACACACACATGCCCAGATGAACTACTCACCCTCCTCACACACATGCCCAGATGAACTACTCACCCTCCTCACACACATGCCCAGATGAACTACTCACCCTCCTCACACACATGCCCAGATGAACTGCTCACCCTCCTCTCACACACATGCCCAGATGAACTACTCACCCTCCTCACACACATGCCCAGATGAACAACTCACCCTCCTCACACACATGCCCAGATGAACAACTCACCCTCCTCACGCACATGCCCAGATGAACTACTCACCCTCCTCACACACACATGCCCAGATGAACTACTCACCCTCCTCACACACATGCCCAGATGAACTACTCACCCTCCTCACACACACATGCCCAGATGAACTACTCACCCTCCTCACACACATGCCCAGATGAACTACTCACCCTCCTCACACACATGCCCAGATGAACTACTCACCCTCCTCACACACATGCCCAGATGAACTACTCACCCTCCTCTCACACACATGCCCAGAAAAACTACTCACCCTCCTCACACACATGCCCAGATGAACTACTCACCCTCCTCTCACACACATGCCCAGATGAACTACTCACCCTCCTCACACACATGGCCAGATGAACTACTCACCCTCCTCTCACACACATGCCCAGATGAACTACTCACCCTCCTCACACACATGCCCAGATGAACTACTCCCCCTCCTCTCACACACATGCCCAGATGAACTACTCACCCTCCTCACACACATGCCCAGATGAACAACTCACCCTCCTCACACACATGCCCAGATGAACAACTCACCCTCCTCACACACATGCCCAGATGAAGTACTCACCCTCCTCACACACATGCCCAGATGAACTACTCACCCTCCTCACACACATGGCCAGATGAACAACTCACCCTCCTCACACACATGCCCAGATGAACTACTCACCCTCCTCACACACATGCCCAGATGAACAACTCACCCTCCTCACACACATGCCCAGATGAACAACTCACCCTCCTCACACGCATGCCCAGATGAACTACTCACCCTCCTCACACACATGCCCAGATGATCTACTCACCCTCCTCACACACATGGCCAGATGAACTACTCACCCTCCTCTCACACACATGCCCAGATGAACTACTCACCCTCCTCACACACATGCCCAGATGAACTACTCACCCTCCTCACACACATGCCCAGATGAACTACTCACCCTCCTCACACACATGCCCAGATGAACTACTCACCCTCCTCACACACATGCCCAGATGAACTACTCACCCTCCTCTCACACACATGCCCAGATGAACAACTCACCCTCCTCACACACATGCCCAGATGAACAACTCACCCTCCTCACGCACATGCCCAGATGAACTACTCACCCTCCTCACACACACATGGCCAGATGAACTACTCACCCTCCTCACACACATGCCCAGATGAACTACTCACCCTCCTCACACACATGCCCAGATGAACTGCTCACCCTCCTCTCACACACATGCCCAGATGAACTACTCACCCTCCTCACACACATGCCCAGATGAACAACTCACCCTCCTCACACACATGCCCAGATGAACAACTCACCCTCCTCACGCACATGCCCAGATGAACTACTCACCCTCCTCACACACACATGCCCAGATGAACAACTCACCCTCCTCACACACATGCCCAGATGAACAACTCACCCTCCTCACGCACATGCCCAGATGAACTACTCACCCTCCTCACACACATGCCCAGATGAACTACTCACCCTCCTCACACACACATGCCCAGATGAACTACTCACCCTCCTCACACACATGCCCAGATGAACTACTCACCCTCCTCACACACATGCCCAGATGAACTACTCACCCTCCTCACACACATGCCCAGATGAACTGCTCACCCTCCTGTCACACACATGCCCAGATGAACTACTCACCCTCCTCACACACATGCCCAGATGAACAACTCACCCTCCTCACACACATGCCCAGATGAACAACTCACCCTCCTCACGCACATGCCCAGATGAACTACTCACCCTCCTCACACACACATGCCCAGATGAACAACTCACCCTCCTCACACACATGCCCAGATGAACAACTCACCCTCCTCACGCACATGCCCAGATGAACTACTCACCCTCCTCACACACACATGGCCAGATGAACTACTCACCCTCCTCACACACATGCCCAGATGAACTACTCACCCTCCTCACACACACATGCCCAGATGAACTACTCACCCTCCTCACACACATGCCCAGATGAACTACTCACCCTCCTCACACACATGCCCAGATGAACTACTCACCCTCCTCACACACATGCCCAGATGAACTGCTCACCCTCCTGTCACACACATGCCCAGATGAACTACTCACCCTCCTCACACACATGCCCAGATGAACAACTCACCCTCCTCACACACATGCCCAGATGAACAACTCACCCTCCTCACGCACATGCCCAGATGAACTACTCACCCTCCTCACACACACATGCCCAGATGAACTACTCACCCTCCTCACACACATGCCCAGATGAACTACTCACCCTCCTCACACACATGCCCAGATGAACTACTCACCCTCCTCACACACATGCCCAGATGAACTACTCACCCTCCTCACACACATGCCCAGACGAACTACTCACCCTCCTCACACAGACATGCCCAGATGAACTACTCACCCTCCTCACACACATGGCCAGAGTAGCCGGGCACACACTGGCAGCTGTAGGAGGCCTGGTCGCCATGACAACGCCCTCCCCGCCCACATGGAGGAGGAGCCATGTTGCTGCAGCTGCTGTCACTCACGCACACACCTGAACTTGACCTTTGCTCTGCTGGGGAACTCAGGTCGTACATCTGGAGGTCAGGAGGTCAACATGTAGGATGTAGGAGGTGAGGATGTAGGATGTAGGAGGTGAGGATGTAGGATGTAGGAGGTGAAGTGAGAAAGTGAAAGTACAACATTAGCATCATATTCATAACATGTTAGCATACAATGCTAACAGTGTTTTCTTCAGAAAGTTGTCATGTCAGCATTCCAGTGATAAACTCTTCTTCCTGACACATGTTGCCATGGCAACACAGACTGAGATGTTTATAAAACAATGTTGCCTTCCTCTAAACTAACTCCAAACTTTTTATCTTTTCAACTAAGATAAGATAAGACAAGATTAGCTAAGATACACTCAAATAAAATAAGCTGAGATCAACTAAACTAACCTAAACTAAGCTAAACTAAAATAAGCTAAGTTAAACTATGCTGAACTAAACTAAATGTAACTCAACTGAATTCAACTCAAATATAGGAAATAATAATATATAATAAGATAAGAAATGAAGCTACAGTTAGCTAAGATAAAATAAACTAAGATAAGATAAGCTAAACTCAGGTCAAGTAAACCAAAGTTGGGCAAGACCAAAGATCTGTGAAAGAAGTGCAGGACAAGACTGGAATGTACCACAACACCTGAAGGCAACATCTCCTTGTGTGTGTGTGTGTGTGTGTGTGTGTGTGTGTGTGTGTGTGTGTGTGTGTGTGTGTGTGTGTGCGTGTGTGTGTGTGTGTGTGTGTGTGTGCGTGTGTGTGTGTGTTTGTGTGTGTGTGTGTGTGCGTGTGTTATGTGTGTGTGTGTGTGTGTGTGTGTGTG